>NC_092055.1:93065765-93266971 GCF_003086295.3 Arachis hypogaea | reverse complement strand
CTCATATATCACACAATCAAGGCATCAATATTCATAATCACATATATGAACACATCATATATCTCAACCATTCAACAACACAACAATTCAATGCCTATCTTAGGGCCTCTAGCCTAAGTATTTCCTACCACATTACATATTAGATACGGGAAACCGAAACCATACCTTAGCCGATTTCCAAGCTCAACCGGAGCACTTCCAAACCACTTTCCACAAGCTCTCAAGGTATCAACACCTCCAAGAACAGATTTTATCACACAAAACCCTCTTCCAAGCTTTCCAAAATCACCAATCAAGCTCCAATATTCACATATACACAACCTAAGCCACAATCATCATACCCATACACAACATCTCAATACCCAAACCTCATAGAACAACAAATTACACTAGGGTTGAGAATCTTACCACACCCAAGGTCCAAGGAGACAAGATTAACCTTCTCCTTCAAGAGAGTTGGGTCCTATAACATCAAAGAACCCAAAATCTCAACATTTTTGCTCATGAAACTCGAAATCAAGGGCTGGAATTTCGAACAGTAAAACGTGGCTTACCTCAAGATTAATTGTATGGGTTTTGTAGAGCTCTCCGCGGTGAACGCGTGGCCGCAAACGGAGCGGCAATCGGAGCTCTAGATCAAAAGTTATGGTGGTTTGAAGATCAAGTGAGAGATAGAACTTGAGAGAGTGTTCTTCCCTCCCTCCACTCTTTTCAGCGTGTTTAGTGTTTGTGAGGAGAGAGAGTGCTGAAAACTAGGGTTTTGGTTTAGTTATGTTGGGCCAAGGGCCACTTTGGGTCCGGTTGGACCGGTTTGGCCCGTTCGGTCCAATCTTGGTCCGATTTCTATAAAATTGGTACCGAAATTCTCGTCTCAATTTCCTCTATCATATTAAGCCATAAAAATAACATTTTTGGCTTTCTAGAATAAATTCTCATTTATGGGTTATTAGCCTTAATTAACCGGGTCTTACATTCTACCCACCTAATTGGGAATTTTGCCCACAAAATTCAAATTCAAATTCAATTACCTGAGAATAAGTGCGGATAATCCGTTCCATCTCCACTCAAGTTCCCAAGTGTGTTCCTCAACACCGCCTCGACTCCAAGCCACTTTGACTAATGAAACCTCTTTTCCACGCAACCGTTTGATACTAGTATCATCAATTCTGACTGGAGCCACTGGAAGGTCAAATCTTCTCTTAACTGAACCGATTCGGTTCTAACACATGGCTAGCATCAGGAGTGTACTTCGAAGCTGCGACACGTGAAATACGTCGTGCAGGTTCGAAAGATGAGGTGGTAGAGCCACCCGATACGCCACCGGCCCAATCCTCTCCAGGATCTGAAATGGACCAATGTATCGAGGATTCAACTTCTTTGCTTTAATCGCTCTACCTACTCCTGTGGTCGGAGTAACCTTAGGAAAACATGATCTCCTGCCTCAAATTCCAAGGGCTTCCGCCTCTGATCGGCGTAACTCTTCTGACGACTCTGCGCCGTAAGCATCCTATCTCGGATTTTCTTGACTTGTTCAGTGGTCTCAGCTATCATCTCCGGCCCCAACAAGCCTTTCTCTCCAGCTTCATACCAACATAGCGGAGATTGACATTTCTCCCATACAATGCCTCATACGGAGCCATTCCGATGCTCGCATGGTAACTATTATTGTATGCAAACTCCACTAACGGCATATACCGATCCCAACTCGCCGGTTGGTCCAAAACACAAGCTCTCAACATATCCTCTAGTGTTTGGATCGTCCTCTCGGATTGACCATCTGTTTGAGGATGGTAAGCTGTACTCAAGCTTAATCGGGTTCCAAAAGCTTTCTGAAATGCACCCCAGAACCTCGAAGTGAAACGAGGATCTCTATCAGAGATTATAGTAGCAGGTACACCATGGAGTCTCACAATCTCCTTTATGTATAACCGAGCTAGATCCTCAAGGGTGTAAGTCATTCGAACGGGTAAAAAGTGAGCTGACTTCGTCAGTCGGTCCATAATCACCCAGATAGCATCAAAACCAGTCCTAGTCCTTGGCAATCCCGACACAAAGTCCATTGCAATACTTTCCCACTTCCATTGCGGAACCTCTAAAGGTTGCAACATCCCGGAAGGTCTTTGATGTTCAATCTTTACCTTTTGACAAGTTAAGCACTTTGAAACATATTCCGCCACATCATTCTTCATACCCGGCCACCAAAACATCGCCTTTAAATCATGGTACATCTTAGTACTTCCCGGGTGAATGGAGAATCCGCTTTTGTGTGCCTCCTTTAAGATATCTTGCCTCAAAGTGCCAACATCCGGCACAATGATCCTACCCTTGAATCTCCATAACCCATCTTTTCTTCCGACACTCTCCACTGTTTTCCTTGCTCGATAGCCGGTAACACCTTCCATAACGCTTCATCGTTTTCATGAGCCTTTAGGAGTTCGGACTTAAAGTCACTTGAGATTTCTAATCGGCTCAAACACAAGGTTCCAGATACTTCTCGAACACCAATTTTTAGACTCTCGAATCCCTTGAGCAACTTCTCCTCTTGAAGCATCATCCAAGACGCATATAACGACTTCCGACTTAACGCATCCGCCACTATATTCGCCTTTCCAGGATGGTAATTTAACTCAAAGTCATAGTCTTTCAACAATTCCATCCACCTCCTTTGCCTCATATTAAGCTCTTTCTGATCAAAGAGGTATTTCAAGCTCTTGTGATCGGAGAAGACTTGGAACTTAACCCCATAGAGATAATGCCTCCACACCTTCAAGGCAAACACGACCGCAGCGAGTTCCAGATCGTGCGTAGGTAACTAACTTCATGAGGTCTCAACTGTCATGAGGCATACGCCACCACATTATGATGCTGCATCAGCACGCATCCTAGACCCTTTAGTGAGGCATCACAGTACACCTCAAAGGTTCGTTCGGCTCAGGTAACACTAACACAGGTGCAGTGGTCAACTTTTTCTTCAATGTCTGAAAGCTCTCCTCGCACTCAGGAGTCCAAACAAATGGAGTGTCTTTGCGAGTTAACTTTGTCAACGGCAAAGCTAATTGCGAAAAGCCTTTGATGAACCTTCGGTAATAGCCAGCTAAACCCAGAAAACTCCTTATCTCAGTTACTGTGGTTGGTTGCTTCCAATCCATCACAGCTTCTACCTTAGTTGGATCTACGGCTATTCCCTTCTTACTCACCACGTGACCCAAAAACTTCACCTCATCCTTCCAAAACTCACACTTAGACAGTTTCACATAGAGTTTCTTCTCCTTTAAAATCTGCAACACGGTCCTCAAGTGTTCTGCATGCTCTTCTTCAGTCTTGGAGTAAATCAGTATGTCGTCAATGAAGACAACAACGAATTTATCCAGAAACGGACGGAACACTCTATTCATGTAATCCATGAATACTGCAGGAGCGTTCGTCAACCCAAAGACATTACGGTGTACTCGTAATGACCATAACGAGTCCTGAAAGTGGTCTTAGGGATATCCTCACCCTCACCCTTATCTGGTGATAACCGGATTGCAAATCGATCTTGGAGAAAACCCCAGCTCCTTGTAACTGATCCATGAGATCATCAATCCTCGGCAATGGGTACTTATTCTTTATGGTGACCTTGTTCAGCTGCCTGTAATCCACACAGAGCCGCATACTTCCATCTTTCTTCTTCACCAGTAACACTGGAGCACCCCACGGGGATACACTTGGTCGAATAAAGTTCTTACCCAACAATTCCTCTAACTGAGACTTTAGCTCGGCCATCTCTAACGGTGACATCCTATAAGGAGCACTTGAGATTGGTCCCGCCCCAGGCACCAATTCAATAGCAAACTCGACCTCTCGGTTAGGTGGAAATTCCTCAATATCATCGGGAAACACTTCCAGAAACTCACATACTACCGAAATCTGATCCAACCTTTGATCATCACCCGAAACACCCACGGTTAACAACAGGATACCCTGACATTCGATTCCAGAACAGTTCACCATCATCGAATTCAAGTAATAATTATTCACCACAACCGGCCCTTCTGTATCCTCCGGCATAAAGTACACCGACTTGGTAGAACAATCAAGCAGGACATGGTTTTGGATAACCAGTCCAATCCCAAGATAAGATCAAGACCGATCATCAGTAAGCAGATTAAATTATGGACAAAATCACGCTGCTTGAACCTAAACAAAACTTTCGGGCATCCTAGCCTAGTTACCATGGCTTCATGGGTAGCATTATACACTTTTAAGTCATAACCTAAGGTTACGATCTTCAATCATAATCATGGGCTTTCTCAAATGCAATAAATGAATGCGATGCTCCCGAATCAAATAAAGCATTTAAAGTTTGACCAGCCATTTCACAGTTACCTCGAATGAGTGTCTCGATCCTTCTGCACCCACAGCTGAGGTGGTGAACACCCGACCAGTCTGTTGTGCTTTCCCAGCACCTTGCTTTTGCTTCTCTGGACAACTTGCGGCTTTATGCCCCGCCTTTCCACAATTGTAGCACAAACCCCATCCGGCCTTGCATGGTACTCCCGGATGGTGACTTCCACACCTAGTACAAGCTTGATCATTCTGAGGCTGCTTCTCAAACCTTTTCCCTTGGGAGTTGTTGTTGTTGGGCCTCCTAAAAGAACCTCCCCTCTTGAAGGCGGACCTCTAGGTGCAAAGCTCTTCCCTCGGTTTGTGGAAATGATCTCTTGTGATTCCTTTCTCAGTGGCTGCCCTCTTCACACACTCTTCAGCAACCCTACACTTGTTCACCAATTCGGAGAAAGTCCTAATCTCCATTGGTCCCACTGAACTAAAAATATCGCTCCGGAGTCCTCCTTCGTACTTAACACACTTCCATTCCTCATATTCCACCGGAGTCCCTTGACACATACGAGAGAATCTGAACAACTCCTCAAACTTGTCAGTATACTCAGATACGGACATAGCACCCTGCTTCAGCTGCAACAATTCAAGCTCCTTGGCTGTCCTGCAGAAGTCGGAAAGTACTTCTTATAGAACTCCTCTTGGAAGACATCCCAGGTGATATAGTCATCACCCTGCTGCAGGAGGCGTCGGATACCCTGCCACCAATGCGACGCTTCACCATTGAGCAAATAGGTAGCAAACTCAACACGCTGTCCTTCAGGCACCACCTGCGCTTGCAGTGCTCGTTCCATAGCCTGAAACCATGTATCGGCCTCAGTCGGGCTAGTAGTTCCCTTGAACTTCGGGGATTAACCTTCAAAAAGTTCGCCAGTGTCATCGGACCCTGAACTCCACCTCCGTTATTACCATGGTTGTTCATCTGTTGACCAAGAGCCTCAGCAGTGGCTTGCATAGCAGCAGCCATATTCTCCAACGCAGTCATAAAGTTCACCGGGTCATTAGGGTTATTCTCCGGCGCACGAGCATTAGTATGTCCTCTCCCACGGCCTCTACCGCGTCCACGAGGCGCCATCTGGTTCCTATACACACCAAACAATCGATATTAAGTTGATCAGTCTCAATATCGGAAGTTTAGTGCTTCAAAGTCCCAAATGCATGCTCATGAACGTTTATGCTAACTATATCAAGTAGATATACTAACAGCACACAACACACATACAGAGAATGCACAGAAGCATAGTCAGTCCATTCCTCAGGCTCTACAGGAACGAACTGCTCTGATACCATAATGTAACACCCTACCATATAGAGTCTTATGCTTAAGTCATAATTCAGAGATGGCAAGGTATTACGACCTCTAAAAAAAATTTAGTATGTATAGTAGTATGAATAATTGATTATAACTAGGAGCCTTTGTAGAAAAAGGGGTAAACAAAAACCGTAACTCGAAAGCGCAACACTCCGATCGACAACGTAACGAGTAAAGGATAAGCGAACGCGAGATCATATATATAAAGGGTGTCAAAAACAGGAATATCAAGACTCAAAATCCGGCTGCGAAGATAACCGGTCCGAGCATAGCAATATATACATATGATAGAATAAGGAAAACCCCAAAGGAAACCCAAAGGGACACAAATATAGAAATCTAATCTCCAAAAATCCCCTTTAGAAGGAGTCATCACAGTTTGTATTATTTAATGGAGATAAAAGTATCTAAACAAGATATATAAACCAAAACAGAGCCCCGAGAACAAAGATCTTCGCTAATCCGGAAGTCTCCAGCATGCCTCAGCGAGAAACCTCACGCCCTGCATCTGAAAACCACAAAATCCGCATGGGTGAGAACCAGAGGTCCCCAGCACGGTAACAACTTCCACATATATAATACATAATAATAGAGGAAAGCCGAAGGCAATCCTAGAACTTCCTCCAATAATATCAAAGCTTATAAACAAGCTAAACCGTAAGTGGCAACTGACTAAAGATCTTCAGTCTAACTAATACTTCCTTTCCAATTCCTTCAGACCTCCCAACCACCAGCAGGAGTATAATATAGCAAACACAGTTATATCAGACATGAGATATACAAATAAGAACAGTTAAGGCATTTAGACAAATAGCAAGTAATATGTAGTCAAATAGGCAATCTCAAACAATTCATGTAGTATGCTTATGATGCATGCCTGTCCCTAGTGGCTGATGATATCATCTGTCGGTTATAGAGCCAACCCGACAAGTCCTGGTAGCTAACCATTGGACTGTCCCTCTGTCGTGCATCCCCAACTCGAGTTATACTCATCATAAACTTGATCATAATCATGATCCATATCCATCACCCTCACTGGTGAATATTTATCCATCACCATCACTGGTGAATATTTACGGGGGCGAGCTCATCCGGGCCTTTCACAGTGCCCGGCCACACTTACGACATAGGGTCAAAAGAGCTTCGAGTCTCAACCTGGAGCACGTGGTGGCTAGCCACTGCTACTACCCAGGGAAACCCTCATCTCCGATGGTGGAAGTGCAAACATTCACAATTCATTCAACAGCATATATACATTTATACTTAGCCGTAATCATGGCTCCGCCGTAACACGGCAATATTCTAGCCATCCGGCTCACGGTTAAATCCATAACCAGCCAATTCATTAACAATTACGGCCCTTCGGCCCATGGCATAACAAGCACTTCCACCACCATTATCCGCATCTCACATAATCATCTTTGATCATCAATGATCATTCAATTTTCCCCTTGCTTCACTCGCAAGTTGCCACATTCACTAGCCCTTTTTCTCATGCTAGGCATATCATAATGATTTAAGACATAAGTGGTGAGATCGGAGGCTTAGAAGTATGAAATTTGGCTTTTAAAACTCAAAAATCAACTTTGGGATGAAAACAGGGCCACGCATACGCGCACTCCACGCGCACGCGTGGATGGCCTTAAAACTCATCGACGCGCAAGCGTCATACGCGCGAACGCGTGGGTTGAAAATTAGCCAAACGACGCGCACGCGTCAGCCACGCATACGCGTGAATACATTGTGCCCCAGGCACAAAACTGGCACAACTCTGGCACAACTCTCTGGAAAATGGCTGGGCATTCGATGCAGCGCATCGACGCGCACGCGTGGATGATGCTTTCTCGAAAAACGGCGCGTACGCGCCAAGTGCGCCTACGCGCGAGGGGTCATTCTGCTAAAAATTTTCTAAGTTAAAAGCTGCAGAATTCACAGATTCAACCCCCAATCTTCCGACGGTCATAACTCTCTCATTTTAAATCATTTTTCACCCGTTCTTTGAACGGCATGGACATCCCGGATCCAATTTCATTTCTAAATAGATTTGGCACAAATCAAAGATCCGTAGTCCAAGTTATGTCCCGTCAAAGTATGCCCAAAAACTATATTTTCATTCAAAACCACAAAGTGCCATTTTCAAAACAAGCCACTTTCAACTCTTTTCAAGATCAATCAAAACATGCCAATTTCAACCCTTGTCTTTGAAATCATTCAAAATGTACCAAAATCAACAACAAGCCATCCTCAACTCACACATTGACATTTTACCAAAATTTCCAAAACTACCTCCAACCATTTTAACACTTCTCAATCAATGGCTAAAGGACAAACACAATCTCATGTCATACATCCTTCTCATCCCAATTTCCAATAATATCAATTTCCAAATCAACCATCATTATACATGATCAACATCATACTCACCATCAACATGATACCACCCATCAATTCAACCTCAATCATCCATCAAGCATATATCACAACATGCATTTCTCATATATCACACAATCAAGGCATCAATATTCATAATCACATATATGAACACATCATATATCTCAACCATTCAACAACACCAACAATTCAATGCCTATCTTAGGGCCTCTAGCCTAAGTATTTCCTACCACATTACATATTAGATACGGGAAACCGAAACCATACCTTAGCCGATTTCTCAAGCTCAACCGGAGCACTTCCAAACCACTTATCCACAAGCTCTCAAGGTATCAACACCTCCAAGAACAGATTTTATCACACAAAACCCTCTTCCAAGCTTTCCAAAATCACCAATCAAGCTCCAATATTCACATATACACAACCTAAGCCACAATCATCATACCCATACACAACATCTCAATACCCAAACCTCATAGAACAACAAATTACACTAGGGTTGAGAATCTTACCACATCCAAGGTCCAAGGAGACAAGATTAACCTTCTCCTTCAAGAGAGTTGGGTCCTATAACATCAAAGAACCCAAAATTTCAACATTTTTGCTCATGAAACTCGAAATCAAGGGCTGGAATTTCGAACAGTAAAACGTGGCTTACCTCAAGATTGATTGTATGGGTTTTGTAGAGCTTTCCGCGGTGAACGCGTGGCCGCAAACGGAGCGGCAATCGGAGCTCTAGATCAAAAGTTATGGTGGTTTGAAGATCAAGTGAGAGATAGAACTTGAGAGAGTGTTCTTCCCTTCCTCTCCACCATTTCAGCGTGTTTGAGTGTATTGTGAGGAGAGAGAGTGCTGAAAACTAGGGTTTTGGTTTAGTTATGTTGGGCCAAGGGCCTACTTTGGGTCCGGTTGGTCCGGTTTGGTCCGTTCGGTCCAATCTTGGTCCGATTTCTATAAAATTGGTACCGAAATTCTCGTCTCAATCTCCTCTATCACATTTAGCCATAAAAATAACATTTTTTTGGCTTTCTAGAATAAATTCTCATTTTATGGGTTAGTTAGCCATTAATTGACCGGGTCTTACATTCTACCCACCTAATTGGGAATTTTGCCCACAAAATTCAAATTCAAATTCAATTACCTGAGAATAAGTGCGGATAATCCGTTCACATCTCCAACTCAAGTTCCCAAGTGTGTTCCTCAACACCGCCTCGACTCCATGCCACTTTGACTAATGAAACCTCTTTTCCACGCAACCGTTTGATACTAGTATCATCAATTCTGACTGGAGCCACTGGAAGAGTCAAATCTTCTCTTAACTGAACCGATTCAGGTTCTAACACATGGCTAGCATCAGGAGTGTACTTCCGAAGCTGCGACACGTGAAATACGTCGTGCAGGTTCGAAAGATGAGGTGGTAGAGCCACCCGATACGCCACCGGCCCAATCCTCTCCAGGATCTGAAATGGACCAATGTATCGAGGATTCAACTTCTTTGCTTTAATCGCTCTACCTACTCCTGTGGTCGGAGTAACCTTAAGGAAAACATGATCTCCTGCCTCAAATTCCAAGGGCTTCCGCCTCTGATCGGCGTAACTCTTCTGACGACTCTGCGCCGTAAGCATCCTATCTCGGATTTTCTTGACTTGTTCAGTGGTCTCAGCTATCATCTCCGGCCCCAACAAGCCTTTCTCTCCAGCTTCATACCAACATAGCGGAGATTGACATTTCCTCCCATACAATGCCTCATATGGAGCCATTTCGATGCTCGCATGGTAACTATTATTGTATGCAAACTCCACTAACGGCATATACCGATCCCAACTCGCCGGTTGGTCCAAAACACAAGCTCTCAACATATCCTCTAGTGTTTGGATCGTCCTCTCGGATTGACCATCTGTTTGAGAATGGTAAGCTGTACTCAAGCTTAATCGGGTTCCAAAAGCTTTCTGAAATGCACCCCATAACCTCGAAGTGAAACGAGGATCTCTATCAGAGATTATAGTAGCAGGTACACCATGGAGTCTTACAATCTCCTTTATGTATAACCGAGCTAGATCCTCAAGGGTGTAAGTCATTCGAATGGGCAAAAAGTGAGCTGACTTCGTCAGTCGGTCCATAATCACCCAGATAGCATCAAAACCAGTCCTAGTCCTTGGCAATCCCGACACAAAGTCCATTGCAATACTTTCCCACTTCCATTGCGGAACCTCTAAAGGTTACAACATCCCGGAAGGTCTTTGATGTTCAATCTTTACCTTTTGACAAGTTAAGCACTTTGAAACATATTCCGCCACATCATTCTTCATACCCGGCCACCAAAACATCGCCTTTAAATCATGGTACATCTTAGTACTTCCCGGGTGAATGGAGAATCCGCTTTTGTGTGCCTCCTTTAAGATATCTTGCCTCAAAGTGCCAACATCCGGCACAATGATCCTACCCTTGAATCTCCATAACCCATCCTTTTCTTTCGACACTCTCCACTGTTTTCCTTGCTCGATAGCCGGTAACACCTTCCATAACGCTTCATCGTTTTCATGAGCCTTTAGGAGTTCGGACTTAAAGTCACTTGAGATTTCTAATCGGCTCAAACACAAGGTTCCAGATACTTCTCGAACACCAATTTTTAGACTCTCGAATCCCTTGAGCAACTTCTCCTCTTGAAGCATCATCCAAGACGCATATAACGACTTCCGACTTAACGCATCCGCCACTATATTCGCCTTTCCAGGATGGTAATTTAACTCAAAGTCATAGTTTTTCAACAATTCCATCCACCTCCTTTGCCTCATATTAAGCTCTTTCTGATCAAAGAGGTATTTCAAGCTCTTGTGATCGGAGAAGACTTGGAACTTAACCCCATAGAGATAATGCCTCCACACCTTCAAGGCAAACACGACCGCAGCGAGTTCCAGATCGTGCGTAGGGTAACTAACTTCATGAGGTCTCAACTGTCATGAGGCATATGCCACCACATTATGATGCTGCATCAGCACGCATCCTAGACCCTTTAGTGAGGCATCACAGTACACCTCAAAGGGTTCGTTCGGCTCAGGTAACACTAACACAGGTGCAGTGGTCAACTTTTTCTTCAATGTCTGAAAGCTCTCCTCGCACTCAGGAGTCCAAACAAATGGAGTGTCTTTGCGAGTTAACTTTGTCAACGGCAAAGCTAATTGCGAAAAGCCTTTGATGAACCTTCGGTAATAGCCAGCTAAACCCAGAAAACTCCTTATCTCAGTTACTGTGGTTGGTTGCTTCCAATCCATCACAGCTTCTACCTTAGTTGGATCTACGGCTATTCCCTTCTTACTCACCACGTGACCCAAAAACTTCACCTCATCCTTCCAAAACTCACACTTAGACAGTTTCACATAGAGTTTCTTCTCCTTTAAAATCTGCAACACGGTCCTCAAGTGTTCTGCATGCTCTTCTTCAGTCTTGGAGTAAATCAGTATGTCGTCAATGAAGACAACAACGAATTTATCCAGAAACGGACGGAATACTCTATTCATGTAATCCATGAATACTGCAGGAGCGTTCGTCAACCCAAAAGACATTACGGTGTACTCGTAATGACCATAACGAGTCCTGAAAGTGGTCTTAGGGATATCCTCACCCTTCACCCTTATCTGGTGATAACCGGATTGCAAATCGATCTTGGAGAAAACCCCAGCTCCTTGTAACTGATCCATGAGATCATCAATCCTCGGCAATGGGTACTTATTCTTTATGGTGACCTTGTTCAGCTGCCTGTAATCCACACAGAGCCGCATACTTCCATCTTTCTTCTTCACCAGTAACACTGGAGCACCCCACGGGGATACACTTGGTCGAATAAAGTTCTTACCCAACAATTCCTCTAACTGAGACTTTAGCTCGGCCATCTCTAATGGTGACATCCTATAAGGAGCACTTGAGATTGGTCCCGCCCCAGGCACCAATTCAATAGCAAACTCGACCTCTCGGTTAGGTGGAAATTCCTCAATATCATCGGGAAACACTTCCAGAAACTCACATACTACCGAAATCTGATCCAACCTTTGATCATCACCCGAAACACCCACGGTTAACAACAGGATACCCTGACATTCGATTCCAGAACAGTTCACCATCATCGAATTCAAGTAATAATTATTCACCACAACCGGCCCTTCTGTATCCTCCGGCATAAAGTACACCGACTTGGTAGAACAATCAAGCAGGACATGGTTTTTGGATAACCAGTCCAATCCCAAGATAAGATCAAGACCGATCATCAGTAAGCAGATTAAATTATGGACAAAATCACGCTGCTTGAACCTAAACAAAACTTTCGGGCATCCTAGCCTAGTTACCATGGCTTCATGGGTAGCATTATACACTTTTAAGTCATAACCTAAGGTTACGATCTTCAATCATAATTCATGGGCTTTCTCAAATGCAATAAATGAATGCGATGCTCCCGAATCAAATAAAGCATTTAAAGTTTGACCAGCCATTTCACAGTTACCTCGAATGAGTGTCTCAGATCCTTCTGCACCCACAGCTGAGGTGGTGAACACCCGACCAGTCTGTTGTGCTTTCCCAGCACCTTGCTTTTGCTTCTCTGGACAACTTGCGGCTTTATGCCCCGCCTTTCCACAATTGTAGCACAAACCCCATCCGGCCTTGCATGGTACTCCCGGATGGTGACTTCCACACCTAGTACAAGCTTGATCATTCTGAGGCTGCTTCTCAAACCTTTTCCCTTGGGAGTTGTTGTTGTTGGGCCTCCTAAAAGAACCTCCCCTCTTGAAGGGCGGACCTCTAGGTGCAAAGCTCTTCCCTCGGTTTTGTGGAAATGATCTCTTGTGATTTCCTTTCTCAGTGGCTGCCCTCTTCACACACTCTTCAGCAACCCTACACTTGTTCACCAATTCGGAGAAAATCCTAATCTCCATTGGTCCCACTGAACTAAAAATATCGCTCCGGAGTCCTCCTTCGTACTTAACACACTTCCATTCCTCATATTCCACCGGAGTCCCTTGACACATACGAGAGAATCTGAACAACTCCTCAAACTTGTCAGTATACTCAGATACGGACATAGCACCCTGCTTCAGCTGCAACAATTCAAGCTCCTTGGCTGTCCTGGCAGAAGTCGGAAAGTACTTCTTATAGAACTCCTCTTGGAAGACATCCCAGGTGATATAGTCATCACCCTGCTGCAGGAGGCGTCGGATACCCTGCCACCAATGCGACGCTTCACCATTGAGCAAATAGGTAGCAAACTCAACACGCTGTCCTTCAGGCACCACCTGCGCTTGCAGTGCTCGTTCCATAGCCTGAAACCATGTATCGGCCTCAGTCGGGCTAGTAGTTCCCTTGAACTTCGGGGATTAACCTTCAAAAAGTTCGCCAGTGTCATCGGACCCTGAACTCCACCTCCGTTATTACCATGGTTGTTCATCTGTTGACCAAGAGCCTCAGCAGTGGCTTGCATAGCAGCAGCCATATTCTCCAACGCAGTCATAAAGTTCACCGGGTCATTAGGGTTATTCTCCGGCGCACGAGCATTAGTATGTCCTCTCCCACGGCCTCTACCGCGTCCACGAGGCGCCATCTGGTTCCTATACACACCAAACAATCGATATTAAGTTGATCAGTCTCAATATCGGAAGTTTAGTGCTTCAAAGTCCCAAATGCATGCTCATGAACGTTTATGCTAACTATATCAAGTAGATATACTAACAGCACACAACACACATACAGAGAATGCACAGAAGCATAGTCAGTCCATTCCTCAGGCTCTACAGGAACGAACTGCTCTGATACCATAATGTAACACCCTACCATATAGAGTCTTATGCTTAAGTCATAATTCAGAGATGGCAAGGTATTACGACCTCTAAAAAAAATTTAGTATGTATAGTAGTATGAATAATTGATTATAACTAGGAGCCTTTGTAGAAAAAGGGGTAAACAAAAACCGTAACTCGAAAGCGCAACACTCCGATCGACAACGTAACGAGTAAAGGATAAGCGAACGCGAGATCATATATATAAAGGGGTGTCAAAAACAGGAATATCAAGACTCAAAATCCGGCTGCGAAGATAACCGGTCCGAGCATAGCAATATATACATATGATAGAATAAGGAAAACCCCAAAGGAAACCCAAAGGGACACAAATATAGAAATCTAATCTCCAAAAATCCCCTTTAGAAGGAGTCATCACAGTTTGTATTATTTAATGGAGATAAAAGTATCTAAACAAGATATATAAACCAAAACAGAGCCCCGAGAACAAAGATCTTCGCTAATCCGGAAGTCTCCAGCATGCCTCAGCGAGAAACCTCACGCCCTGCATCTGAAAACCACAAAATCCGCATGGGTGAGAACCAGAGGTCCCCAGCACGGTAACAACTTCCACATATATAATACATAATAATAGAGGAAAGCCGAAGGCAATCCTAGAACTTCCTCCAAATAATATCAAAGCTTATAAACAAGCTAAACCGTAAGTGGCAACTGACTAAAGATTCTTCAGTCTAACTAATACTTCCTTTTCCAATTCCTTCAGACCTCCCAACCACCAGCAGGAGTATAATATAGCAAACACAGTTATATCAGACATGAGATATACAAATAAGAACAATTAAGGCATTTAGACAAATAGCAAGTAATATGCAGTCAAATAGGCAATCTCAAACAATTCATGTAGTATGCTTATGATGCATGCCTGTCCCTAGTGGCTGATGATATCATCTGTCGGTTATAGAGCCAACCCGACAAGTCCTGGTAGCTAACCATTGGACTGTCCCTCTGTCGTGCATCCCCAACTCGAGTTATACTCATCATAAACTTGATCATAATCATGATCCATATCCATCACCCTCACTGGTGAATATTTATCCATCACCATCACTGGTGAATATTTACGGGGGCGAGCTCATCCGGGCCTTTCACAGTGCCCGGCCACACTTACGACATAGGGTCAAAAGAGCTTCGAGTCTCAACCTGGAGCACGTGGTGGCTAGCCACTGCTACTACCCAGGGAAACCCTCATCTCCGATGGTGGAAGTGCAAACATTCACAATTCATTCAACAGCATATATACATTTATACTTAGCCGTAATCATGGCTCCGCCGTAACACGGCAATATTCTAGCCATCCGGCTCACGGTTAAATCCATAACCAGCCAATTCATTAACAATTACGGCCCTTCGGCCCATGGCATAACAAGCACTTCCACCACCATTATCCGCATCTCACATAATCATCTTTGATCATCAATGATCATTCAATTTTCCCCTTGCTTCACTCGCAAGTTGCCACATTCACTAGCCCTTTTTCTCATGCTAGGCATATCATAATGATTTAAGACATAAGTGGTGAGATCGGAGGCTTAGAAGTATGAAATTTGGCTTTTAAAACTCAAAAATCAACTTTGGGATGAAAACAGGGCCACGCATACGCGCACTCCACGCGCACGCGTGGATGGCCTTAAAACTCATCGACGCGCAAGCGTCATACGCGCGAACGCGTGGGTTGAAAATTAGCCAAACGACGCGCACGCGTCAGCCACGCATACGCGTGAATACATTGTGCCCCAGGCACAAAACTGGCACAACTCTGGCACAACTCTCTGGAAAATGGTTGGGTATTCGATGCAGCGCATCGACGCGCACGCGTGGATGATGCTTTCTCGAAAAACGGCGCGTACGCGCCAAGTGCGCCTACGCGCGAGGGGTCATTCTGCTAAAAATTTTCTAAGTTAAAAGCTGCAGAATTCACAGATTCAACCCCCAATCTTCCGACGGTCATAACTCTCTCATTTTAAATCATTTTTCACCCGTTCTTTGAACGGCATGGACATCCCGGATCCAATTTCATTTCTAAATAGATTTGGCACAAATCAAAGATCCGTAGTCCAAGTTATGTCCCGTCAAAGTATGCCCAAAAACTATATTTTCATTCAAAACCACAAAGTGCCATTTTCAAAACAAGCCACTTTCAACTCTTTTCAAGATCAATCAAAACATGCCAATTTCAACCCTTGTCTTTGAAATCATTCAAAATGTACCAAAATCAACAACAAGCCATCCTCAACTCACACATTGACATTTTACCAAAATTTCCAAAACTACCTCCAACCATTTTAACACTTCTCAATCAATGGCTAAAGGACAAACACAATCTCATGTCATACATCCTTCTCATCCCAATTTCCAATAATATCAATTTCCAAATCAACCATCATTATACATGATCAACATCATACTCACCATCAACATGATACCACCCATCAATTCAACCTCAATCATCCATCAAGCATATATCACAACATGCATTTCTCATATATCACACAATCAAGGCATCAATATTCATAATCACATATATGAACACATCATATATCTCAACCATTCAACAACACCAACAATTCAATGCCTATCTTAGGGCCTCTAGCCTAAGTATTTCCTACCACATTACATATTAGATACGGGAAACCGAAACCATACCTTAGCCGATTTCTCAAGCTCAACCGGAGCACTTCCAAACCACTTATCCACAAGCTCTCAAGGTATCAACACCTCCAAGAACAGATTTTATCACACAAAACCCTCTTCCAAGCTTTCCAAAATCACCAATCAAGCTCCAATATTCACATATACACAACCTAAGCCACAATCATCATACCCATACACAACATCTCAATACCCAAACCTCATAGAACAACAAATTACACTAGGGTTGAGAATCTTACCACATCCAAGGTCCAAGGAGACAAGATTAACCTTCTCCTTCAAGAGAGTTGGGTCCTATAACATCAAAGAACCCAAAATTTCAACATTTTTGCTCATGAAACTCGAAATCAAGGGCTGGAATTTCGAACAGTAAAACGTGGCTTACCTCAAGATTGATTGTATGGGTTTTGTAGAGCTTTCCGCGGTGAACGCGTGGCCGCAAACGGAGCGGCAATCGGAGCTCTAGATCAAAAGTTATGGTGGTTTGAAGATCAAGTGAGAGATAGAACTTGAGAGAGTGTTCTTCCCTTCCTCTCCACCATTTCAGCGTGTTTGAGTGTATTGTGAGGAGAGAGAGTGCTGAAAACTAGGGTTTTGGTTTAGTTATGTTGGGCCAAGGGCCTACTTTGGGTCCGGTTGGTCCGGTTTGGTCCGTTCGGTCCAATCTTGGTCCGATTTCTATAAAATTGGTACCGAAATTCTCGTCTCAATCTCCTCTATCACATTTAGCCATAAAAATAACATTTTTTTGGCTTTCTAGAATAAATTCTCATTTTATGGGTTAGTTAGCCGTTAATTGACCGGGTCTTACAACTTGACACGTGGCATGCCACGTGTCACCGATCTGACATGTCAACCAATCATCTTGTGACACGTGGCATTAGTCCTCCACGTTATCATGTGTCACGTGGCACTTAACGTGACACGTCATCATCCAACTGACGGAAGGACTAACGTTACCAATTTTAAATTTTTCGGGGACAAATTTTATTATCTTTTTCTTACGGGAACTCGTTTGAAGATTGGGCTATCTTTCGGGGACCAATTTGACTATTTACTCAAATTCATATATATAAACACAAAAATCTGTATTTATATAGCAAAAATTTATATATTTTATAACTAAGTTTTTATATTTTTTATTCTGGTTACATAACTATTCTGTGTATAATTTTATAAATTTATATATTTTTTCTAATTGAAATTTTTGTATTTTCTATCTCTGAAATTTTTGTATTTTTTATTATTTTATTTAAAAATAATTCTTATAAAAAATGTTTAATATATTATAGAAATTTATAGACAAAAACACATAAATTCTGTGTTATTTATGTTTACTTCTTTTGCCTCCTCTTTGACAATAAATATAGAATTTTTTTAGGTAAAATATAAGGTAAAGAGCAAATTTTAAAGATGTGCTTAGGTGGCAAAATCCAAACCACACATTCTAAAACCACACTTTTCACTTAAAATCGTTCACAAAAGCGTCACCTAATGGAAAAAAGTAAATTAGAAGATTTAAGAGAAGAAATAATTAAGTTATCAAAATTAATAGATAAAAAATTAATGATTTTAACTAATGTTAACTGTAATGACACCGAATTCTTAAAATCAATACAAAATGATTTTTCTCAAAATCTTTATTTTACTATAAGTTTTATTGAAGGACTTCAAAAACCTGAAAAAACTTATTTTTCACATGGAATTTCTAAAAAATGTTACCATGGAAATGATTCACCACATCTTCATCATACCTTTAACCCACAATTAAATTCTATAGTAGACATGCTTGAAGAAATATTAGTATCTATAAAATTTCAAAGAAATAAGAAAAAAGAGAATCCCAAAGAAGAAAAATTTCACAATATAATCAACATAACAGATTTAAAAGTAAAACCACCACTAAAATTATGAATATTGAAGAAAAATTAGAAGAAGTTACAATGCTTTTTAAACAATTAAAGATGGCTCAAGAAAATAATATTATGGAACAAGGATTTCAAATAGAAGAAGAGTTAGTAAACCCTGAAAATATAGAAAATGAAGAACACATCCTAGATTATTCAAGTGACGAAGAACCAGCAATTCCAATACAAGTAAAAAATGAAGCTGGAATATCTAAGGATAATCAATCTCAATTTAAATGGGAAACAGGTTTTGATAATTATGCTTTTAAAAAAGGGTTTATAAATAAAGATTCAAAATATACAAAAATACCATCAAAATACGTTCCTAAAATCCAGAAAATGGAAGGAGATAGAATGCTCGATTTAGACTGTAAAAAGAATGAAAAAGAAATTTTTGAAAATTGGTTGAATTCCTTTTTATTAGAAGCTTTTACTAATCCAAAGCTTAGTGAATTGTCTGGAAGAGATATTTGGAATTACATAGGGTTTCATACTAAAGGAACTATAAGAGATTATATGACATCAATAGAAAACCAAATAATAGAAGATTTAGCAACAAAAACAACAGCTTATGATAAGATATTATATATAATGATGATTCTATATAAAGAATATTTTGGAAAAAATATTATAGATCATAGACAAGAAGTCTATAATAAAGAATATCAAGAAGCAAAAAACCATTTAGCTAATATTCAGATATATGATCTATGTAATGTGGAATCTTATATATGTGAATATAGAATACATTATTACAAATTAAAAGAAGAAGATAAAAATCATTATTTTAGTATGTATATAACAAAACTTCCATATCCTGCTAATGAATTTATAATGGGAAGATTTATAAGAGAAATAAACAGAGGGACAATTGAAAATAATTTTGGTGGAGCAACCTCTGCAATAAGAGAGGAAATAAACGAACGTTGTATGCAAGAAGCAACTCAAAAAAGATTTGCAAATATAATTAGAATTTGCTGTCAAGATAATGAAGAGATACCTCAAAAATATGGTCTTAATAAAAATTTTCAAAGAAAAAGAAAATATCAATTTAGAAAAAGAAAATACTATCCAAACTAGAGAAAAAAGAGATATTTTAGAAAGGAAAATAATAATAAAAACAAAAGACAAAGAAATAACTATTTCCCGAATAAAAAAGAAAATTGTAAATGTTGGTATTGCCAAGAAGAAGGACACTATGCAAATGAATGTCCGAAAAAGAAGGATAAAAAGGATCTTACTAAACAAATAAAAATTGCTAAGTCTTGTTTCATGGAACCTTTAGAGGAATCTGATGATAACTTAGACTATATTTTTGAATATGTCTCGGAAACAGACTCAGAGACTGAGTAATATTGCTACATTTATTACTATAAAAATAACAGAAAAGTTTATAAATGCTTTCATAGATTCTGGAGCAACACAATGCTTTGCTAGTTCAAATATAAAACTTGATTGGAAAAAATTAAAGAAACCATTAAGAGTTAGAATAGCTGACAAATCAATACATAAAATTGACCAAAAAGCAGAGATGGTTGAAATTTTTATTCAAAATTATAGGTTCATTGTTCCATCTATATATATGTTAGATTCTGGAATAGATTTTATCATAGGAAATAATTTTTTAAAGCTATATCATCCATTCATTCAAGAATTAACATATATAGTTTTAAAAGCTCCACACGATTCTTCAATAAATCAAAAATCAAAACGTATAAAAATACCAACTACTACTATAGATAAGATCTTAAAATTTAAAATATTTTCTATATTAGAGACATGTTATTTAAATTTATACTTTCAGATAAATATCCCAAAAAATAATCTTGAAATAAAGATAGAAGAACTTTTGGATGAAATTTGTGCTGAAAATCCTTTAGATATTAAAAATACAAATAACGAATTAGTAAGTATTAAATTAAAAGATCCTACAAAAGAGATAAATGTTCCAAATAAAATTCTTTATTTCGCAAGAGATAGAGAAGAGTTTTCACTAGAATGTAGAGATCTTTTGGAAAAAAGGAATTATAAGATTAAGTAAAAGTCCTCATGCGGCTCCAGCCTTTTATGTCGAAAACAATAATGAAATTAAAAGGGGAAAACAAAGAATAGTTATTAACTATAAGAAGATGAATGAAGAAACTATTGGTGATGCTCATAAAATTCCAAGAAAAGATTCTATTTTAGAAAAAATCAAAGGAGCAACTTGGTTTTCATCTCTTGATGCAAAATCAGGATATTGGCAACTTCGTTTAGACGAAGAAACAAAGAAATTAACTGCTTTTACTTGCCCAACAAAAGAATCAACAAGTGTGTTGCTCTATGAATGGAATGTATTACCATTCGGATTAAAACAAGCCCCAGGTATTTATCAAAGATTTATGGAAGAAAATCTAAAAGATTTAAATGAATTTGTTTTAGTATACATTGATGATATACTAATTTTTACAAAACAGGATAGAGAAGATCATCTTCAAAAATTATTAATAGTTTTAGAAAGATGTAAAGAAAAAGGATTAGTTCTTAGCAAAAAGAAAGCAAGAATAGCAAAACAAGAAATAGAGTTTCTTGGATTAATTCTATCCACTCAAGGAAAGCTAAAACTTCAGCCAAATGTCCTAGAAAAGGTAAATTTATTTCCTAATAAAATAGAAGATAGAAAACAATTACAAAGATTTTTAGGGTGTATAAATTATATTTCTGATCAAGGATTTTTAAAGAATATAACAGAATACACTAAAAGCTTATTTCCAAAAATAAGTACTAAAAAAGAATGGAAATGGGATGAAAAAGATAGTATGCAAATTCAAAGGATTAAAGAGTTATGTGAAAAACTTCCAGAACTTTATATTCCAGAAGAAAATGACTACTTAATAGTAGAAACAGATGCTTCAGACATAACCTGGTCAGGATGTCTAAAAGTTAAGAAAGCTATAAAAAGTTTGGAACAAGAAAAAGAATCACTAGATTCTAAAGATTTCCCAAAGGAATTACTTTGCAGGTATATTTCAGGGACTTTTACTCCAACAGAACAGAGATATACCACTCATGAAAAGGAAACTCTAGCAGCAATTAAATCTCTTAAGAAACGGAAAATTGATTTACTACCCAGAGAATTTACATTAAGGACAGATTCAAGTTACCTAACAGGTTTCATACGGTATAATTTAAAATTTGATTATAATCATGGACGATTGGTAAGATGGCAATTATTTTTGTTACAATATCCAATAAAAATTGAATATATTAAGGGTGACAAAAATGTTATTGCAGATACATTAACAAGAGAATGGAGTTCGTCTACAACGCATTAGATCAAGAAATTCAAAAATATGAGCAAGAACTCGAAAAATGCAAGCATTGTCAGCAAATAAGGACACAGATCCAATCTCTCAAGAAGGCCATCGAAGCAATGAAATCAACACAACAAGCAAAACCATCAGAGTTCAGCCAGCTAAGCGTGGTGGACAAATCAGGTGAAGAAAAAATTTCAGAAAATAAAACAATTGCTGAAATCATTAAAAAATCCACCCAAGATAAAAAATATTATGTAATTTATAATGGCCCCATGAAAGGAGTATATGATGCCTGGGAAAAAGCAGCACCATTCACACATCAATCAAGGATAATTCATAAAGGAGGGTTTCTAACACTGGAAGAGGCAAAGGAATCCTTCAGAGAATATGAAGCTCTCCATCCAGAGCAAACCTTAAAAAGAGCAGATAAAGCTCCAATTCAAACCCAGAGAACAGGGATAATAAGAAACATTCCTACAAGGGCTGAAATCAAGGAAAAGAAAAGGGTATGTAGATCAAATCTCAGAGAAACCCTTAACATAGTCCTGAATTGGACTGAAGAAAAAAGGGCAATTTTGGGATATTATCCTATTGCCAAAGAATAGCTAACAAAGCTGGTTATATTCCCAGATGCTTCCCCATCTGACACCTATCAGTTTTTCCAATATGGATTAATTGATACAATTTTAATTTTTAATGATCTAAAAATTATTAGTGAGTTTCCTGTAAGATTCATTGATGCAGTAAAGAGATTTAAAAATATGATTGACAATGTAAATCCAAGGGATATATCCCTAAAATTTACAAACAGTCAACCTATTTTTAACGAAGAAGAAGAATGCTTGGTTCCAGCACACCAAGTAATATTCATGTCCGTCTTCCCAGGAAATTTTTAACCAATTGATCAGATTCAAGATTTAACGATTTACAGTCATGAAGGAAGGTTAGCCAGCACACTAGCAAGGGTTTTTGAAAGAACTCAAAAAATAACGAAGGAATCTCACACAAGGATTAATTATAAAAGTAGAAATACTCTTCTTGTGTCCAGTAAAAGAAATGAAATTGAAGAAAGAGAGATGAGACTCTTGGTGGAATTTGAATCAGCATTCTACAACTTATCTGGACTTTTAGAAAAGCTCCCTGAAGGGATAAAGAGGAATCTCTGCTATTTGATAAAAGACAGAAAAGACCACAAGTGCCAGCTATGTGCCTCAGAGCTATCTGAAGAAAGCAATAATGAAACGGAATCAACTCACATGATAAAGGAAGGAGACAATGCATCTGAGGTCACATGATAAAAGAGGAGGACAGTGCATCTGAAATATCTCTCAACATTATTGCATAGTGACGTAAGCACTTAGGTCATAGAGCACCAACAATGTAGCTGGTGCAAAAGAACAAACGATGACGTAAGCAATGACGTCATAAGAAGGGTAAGGATAGGAATTGTCCATCAAACCCAACTATTATAAATAGGTTGCTTAGGCAATTGTAGAAGCATCAGACAATAGAAAGCAGGAGGCTAAGAGTACTCATATGCTAGGAGAGCAAGGAGGAAGCTGCCAAGGCGATTCTATAGTCTGAAGAAGAATTCCCTTAGGGAAAAATAATTCTAAACTCCCCTCTGGAGTTAGCATCTACAATCTCCCCTCTGGAGATAAAAACACCTTATGTAAAATATACTAAATAAAGGAAGTTTTTCTCCAGAAAGGTACATCTTCATCCTAGTCTTTCGTTTATGAATTATTTAGAAAGTTTAGAATTAACAGAAGAATCTGATTATTATAGATTAACTGCTTTATTAGATAATGAAAAACAGGCTGTTCTAAAAACAGAATTAAATCTCAAATCAAATGAAAATTTTAATAAACAAAATCTCTTAAAAGAAGTTTTTAATAGAAAAAATATAATATACTATGGAAAAATTCAACTTGAAGCCCCTATAAAAATAAAATCCGCCAATGGAGAACTTGAAATAGCTTTGATAAATGATGAAGAATTGAGTAAACAGATTGAGAAAATTAAGGATCAACAAAAAAGATCTAAAATTGGATGGATTCATATTAGTACTATACAAGTCTTAATCAAATCTACATATATGAAAGGAATTAATTCACCAATAAGCTTAGCAATCTGTGACAAAAGAATTACTGATGACCCAATAGATCAAATAATCGGAATTGTTCATGGAAACCTGGCAAATGTAAATGTTAAATTCAACGCCCATCTTGGATATGCTATACCTTTATCAACTGAAAACCTTGGTAGATCTATAAGTTTGGCTTATAAATTTCATAGAAAGAATTTAATGGAACAAGATGATGAACCATTTTCGATTACATACGCTATAAATTATGCTTTAACAAATAGCCATCATAGTATAATATTTAAAAACAGAGAAAGAATTTATGTCGATGAATTATTTCAGAAAATTGTAAAAACAGAAATACCAAAATATAAAGCTATTGAAAACCCAGTTCTATTATTAAAAGAACCATCAGGAAAATTAGTTTCATCGAATTTTCAAATAAGAGAATCTAAAATTAATAGCCCTTTAAGTTTATCTAAGATAAAAATTAAAGAAGAAAATTCTGAAATAAAAGAATTAACAAAAAAGGTCGAAAAGTTAAATGAAACTCTAAACACTAAATTATGACAATAAATAAAGAAGAAATATATGTAACTTATCAAGACAAGAAAGAAGAGCTCTTTGAAAGAGAAAATCGTTTAAATTATTTACAGTTTTCTGAAATAAATCAAAGAGCATTTAAAGCTCTAAAAATAATCTATGACAAGTTGAAAAGAGAAGTTGAAGAGCTAGAAAAATTAATAGAATCTCTAAAAAATAGTGATGAATCGATGATAGAATTTGCAGAAATTCTAAGATAAATAATGAAGCATACAAAGATTGAAAGACCAGAAAACAAAATAAAAAGAAAAAGGGCGAAAAATTAAAAAGTAAAATAAAAGAGTATAAAAGGGAATTAAATAATCTTCAGTTCGAAATTAATGACCTTATAATAAAAAGGATAGAAATAAGAATAAATATAAACAAGTTGGAGTTAAACTTAAAAAAATTTATAAATGCCTGAAAAACCATATTATGACTTAAAAGAATTAAAATTGTTAAAAGAAAAAATGGAGAACGAAGTCGAAAAATTAAAAAGATATCTAGAAACAATAGAAAGTGTAGAAATAAAAGAAGTTTTTGAGGATTTGAGAAATTATATTAAAGAAAAAGACAAACAGATAAAAGATTTTATATACAATAATCCATGCAAAAAAGAATATTATAAACTAAAACAAGACTGAAAAATTATAAATGAAATCAGAATTATAAAAACTAGTAATAGTAGAAATAGTCAATACTTTTATAAATTTATATGAAAGAGTTAATAGAAATTTCGAAAAAGAAATTAAAAGAAAAAAAAATGGCTTTTAAAAATTGGTATCAGAGCCAAGTTAACGATTAAAGGTAACACTTTTTCTTTAAGCAACACTTTTAAGTAATACGCTTTTGAATCAATAAAGACAAAAATCTGTAAAGATGCATCTTTACAGTAGATGGCCCCATTTTTTTATTATAAATACATAAATTTTACAAGAGAAAGAAAAAAAAAACACAATTTGAGCTTTTATGTTTACTAAAACATAATTCAGTATTTAATTTTGGTAGGATATATATCAAGTTAGTGAGATCTCATTTTTTATAAAACTTTTATATTTGTGTAGCAAAAATTTCTGTCATTTATAATTAATTTTTTTATTTTATCTATATGATTATTCTATTTGTAACTTTACAAATTTCTATGTATTTTGTTATTGAAACTGTTGTCTTTTTTAAATTTTTTAAGGATAAATGTTTTTCTTAAGTGACGTTTAGATAAAAACATATAAACTTTTAAAAAATTATAGAAATTTATGGATGAGAACACAAAAATTCTGTATTTATCTGTTTTATTTTTGTTTTTATTTTTTTTTTTTACTTTTCTTTGTCCTCTCAAGAAAAAAAAAAGAACGAAAGGAGAAGAATAAAAAGAAAGTGAGATAGAAAAGAAGAAGAAACAAGAGAAAAAAACAAAAGAAGAAGAAAGAAAAAATGAAACAAGAGAATAATAATAATAATAATAATAATAATAATAATAATAATAATAATAATAATAATAATAATTAAAAAAGAAATAAAACAAATTAAGAGTAATTTATGCTAATAAATGTTCTAAATTAGAATTAATTATATGTCCTGTTTTGAATATATTTATATAACTCAAATTAAATTGATTTTATTTTATTCTGTATCAATAGTAAATCGAATCAAATTTGTTTGATTTACTATGAGTTGAAATCCGTTTTGCCCCCTGAAATTTTTAACTGGCCTCAATTTTGAGCCCTAAATTTCTAGTTACTCAATTAAGACTCCCAAATATTGGATCGTGCCTCACGTTTGCCCCTAGAATTTTCTTTGTTAACGGAGATCTAATGTGGCACGTTAAGTTGACACGTAGGAAACCCTAAAACAATGTCGTTTTATGTTTCCTCTCAATTTTCACTCAACGTGACGTTGTTTAAGGGTTTCGGTTAAAGAAGTTGGGTCAACCAATAGATGAAGACACAGACGTAACTTGACCCTTCTTCTTCCTTCTCTTTTTCTTCTATTCTTCTTTCTCACGTTTTTGTTCTTCTCGCATGCTTGATTGTGAGAAACGAGAATTAGAGTAACATTCGTCATGTATTGGACGGTTGGATGAGGTTGTTGAATAAGTAGTATTACCGCAGAAAGAAACGGCAAAGATCAGGTTAGGAAGTGAAGTTTTTTTTATAAATTTCTTGATACTCTGTTCTTGCTTTTGTTTCGGTTTTTGTATTGCATTATTTTTTTTAAGCAAGCTGTTGTTTATATCTAGCACATTGTAAGTTATTGCATGTGAATGATGCTGGGGTTTATTTTTTGTCTTCGTTGCTGAAGAAGAGAATGTAATTTGTATCTTTTTTTGTCTTTGGATAAATGTTATTATGTGTGTGTTATTGCTTGTATTTAAAAAAATTTGTTGTTTAAAAATCAATGATGCTCTATTTTGTTGTTTGGAGTTTGAACTGAGTTAAGGCATTATGATTTATTTTTTGAAATCATCATTGAGATTTTTGCTATTTTGCAATGTAGATGGATAATGATATAACAATTGTCATCCACCATGGAGGAAGGTTTGAGACGAAAAAAGATGGAGAAGTGGTGTATGTCGGAGACCACATTGAACAGTTGTTTGGACTAGAGGAAGATACAATTGATGTGTTCTCAATAAGAAATTACTATATAAGACTCTTGGATATGACAATTTGAAGGAGTGTTGGTGGCTAGCTCCTGGGAGGCCCTTAAAGACTAGATTGAGAGAACTCTCACATGATAAGGAGTTGTTGGAGATGTGCTTTCACGCAAAGAATAATGAAGGTGTAGTGCATGTGTACCTTGAGCATGGAATTTCTGAACCTGAAGGTGATGAGGTTCCACAACTGATCCCAATGACCCCCAATCCAAAAACCCTTGTATCTGAAACCACCTCAAATCTATCTTCATGTATCCCAAACACACCTCTTGGACAAAATACTTTCACATCCCCTGAGCAGCCAACAAGGACCATATTCTCTGATGAACCCACATCCAACACCCCAGGCCAGCCAAACTCTGCACCTCCAGCTCAGCCTAACTCTGCACCTCAAGCCCAACCCACCTCAAATCATCCAGCCCAGCTCAGCCCAAGTTACAGCCTGCAGCCCAAACCAACTATTCACCTGAAGCCTAGTCCACCTCAAAGCCTACACCCCAGTCCACCACCTCTACAGCTCCAGCCCAGCCTAAATCAATGCCTCTTTCCATACCATGTTCTTCTAAACTAAAATTCAATAAACCTGAGAAGTCTATTCCAACCACCACTACAAAGAAGTCCACTACAAGTATCATAAAGAATTCAAAGTTTACCCCAAGAAAATGTGCTGTCAAGAAGTACACAATACCACCACCAAGACGAGTGACAAGATCAGCTTCAAGATTTGCATCCAAAGGGAAGAAGGTTGTTGGTTAGGTCCCTACAGTGACATTATTAAGCAGTGACAGTAGTGACTCGTATAAGAGTGCAAAAGATGCGCTCTATAGGCCTGGACCTGAGGCTTTTGAGAATTCAAGTGATGATGATTCTGATTCTAAGGTGGCTGCAGCAAGAACCAGGGAGTTGAAAATAAAGACAAATAAGGCAAAAACATAAGATATGTCTTGAAGACTTGTGTGATAAGGATGACTTGATAGTTCAAAATTCTGATGAGAAAGTTGACCTGGGTCAAGTGATAGGAAAAGTCAGTGAGGTCCAGGCGCCATATGATATCTTTGATGCATACCACGATGATTCTGATGGAAATGATTCATGGCAATCTGAGGAGATGAATACCCTACCTAATTCGGACAAAGAGTGGCTGAAGTCATGAAATTTCTCCCTACATTAGGAGTGAAGCTAGCATTCAAACCTCCTAGGAAGAAGTGAATGATCTTCAATAGTGATGGATTATTATAATTAGGATAGTTGTTTTCTTAATTATGTTTATCTTGTGTCACTGGAATATGGTTATGTGTGTCCAAATACTTGGCTATTTTGTTGAAGACTTTCTGGATGTATTTTGTTCATGACTTTCTGGTTAGTTGTTCAGTTATTGGCAAGCAATGCCTTTTGGATATTGACTATGAATGTCTTTTTTTGGACCTTAAATGTAGAGACTTTATTTCAAGTTTATGAATGGTACTAGTATGTTTAATACTTAGCTTTACTTCTTCACTGTTGCAATATTACATATGTACCAGAGGAGTTAAAACATGTTTCTTTTTCATAATTGCTGAATACAATGCTTTCATTCATACTAAACATATGCACCTGTAGGTACACACTTTTAATAAAAATTTAACCATACTTACATTATACAAAACAGTCACAAACACACCTAAACAAATAACTAAACATAAAATACTAATCCATAGTTTCAAACACCTAATTTCAACTTCCATTGAAGTAATTTTTCATGGTAAATTCATCTTCCAACTATCATCATTGCTTGTAGGTTATGCTTTACCCACTAAGTTTTGTTCTTGTTCGGTATCTGCCCATATAAAAAAACCACACCACATTCTCCTAGAACTCTGTCAATTCCTCATCCACCAACAAAAAGAAAAAAATTTAAGCATACTCATCAAACAAAAGTACCAGTAGCAACACATTAAAGAAGAAGACGTTAAGAACTTACATTATAATTTGGACACCCATAAAAGGGTCTCTCAGGATTGGCATTCGTCCCAGATCATCAAAGCATTGGACACATTGCAAAACCACACCAATCAGAAATATTTTCCAATCTCCCACGAGTAAGGTTCCTCACGGAAGCCCCATGAGAACGTGATCGTGTAGAACTCCCTACAGCTTGGCTTCCTGAACTCATCATTTTTCTAGCAAAGTTTCAAATGTTTTGGAAAAAGAGGACTGCAAATGAGGGTTTTAACATCTTTGGAGGGGTTAAATTGAGTGGATTCAATTTTTGCCACATCATTCACTTATCACACATCCACTTTGGCAAGTTGAGTGCCACGTCGATACACACCGTGTCAACTTAACATGTCATATCAGATCTCCATTAACGAAGATAATTCTAGGAGCAAACATGAGGAACGATCTAATATTTGGGGGTCTTAATTGGGTAACTAGAAATTTGGGGGTCGAAATTGAAGCCAGGTGAAAATTTCAGGGGGCAAAATGAGTTTCAACTCGATTTACTATGTGTATCATATGCAAGTAGTAAATCGAATCAACTTAATTCGAATTAATAGCATATACACAGTAAATTAAATCAATTCAATTTAATACTTAATTGTTATACTGTTCGAATTCTACATACTACTTAAATTAAATGATAATTTAATTGATATAATTTAATTATTTCTCAGATTACATATTGTATAAATATGGTTGGTATTTTTATATTATATAACTATTTGTTACTTTCAACTCTGAAAAAATTCAAGTTTTAACTCTTATGCCATCTTAGAGGGCTATACTTTATGATAACTATTTCAACATCAAAAGTCTTGGTAATGATTCTTTAGATGCTAATGAGTCAAAGGATAATTTTTAATGAATTTTTAGAAATCGTTTATTGTTTTGTTTTAAATTTATAAGTTTGTAAATTATATAATTTTTGGAACTTAAACTAAACACAAAAGTAGATTTCTATTATTATTCGTTTTGATTTTTTGATATTTTATTTGAATTTAAATGAGAGATATTTTTTTATTGACATTTATATTTTAAAATTAATGAATAATAAATAAATAATTAATTTTTAAGTATAAGTTGTAAATCGAATAAGGCTAATTCGATTTATTGTGTATATATTGTATCAATAGAATCAAGTTGATTTGATTTATTACCGGTACAACACATTACTACAAGAAACATTGTAATTATTGAAGCCAAAAATTGACAACCAGATTTATCGTGTTATTTTTCGACGGCTTACCGCAATACAATGAAAAATAATTAGAAATAAAAATATTAAAATTGATGACAAAGTCATCTATTTTTTTAGCGACCTTAGTATTATCGTCGTACTATTGACCGTAGAGTAGAACAAGAATACTTTTTCTTTAAAATAATGCCTTATTTATTTTAATATTTATAATACCAATAGTCCAACGTCAATAAATTTAGACGATAGAGATTCTTTTTAAAATTAAATAGATAGTGTTAAATTTATTATATAAAATAGACGACCAAAATGTTAATTTATTTTTTAACTAAATTCGACGACTTTGCAGTCGATGTTTATCAACAAAAAATTACGCCCGTGCTTATTGCTTGCTTCACTCGTTTCACCCCAATTCACAGGTTATATTTTACCCCAATTCGTGCCTTCTCCATTTCACCTCAGAAACCAACCTTCCTTCTCCGCTGCTGTCGCACCATTTTTGCGTCGCCATCGCACCATCATGCTCGTGTTGTCGCCGTTCTGTCATTTAGTTACTCTCTCTCTTTTTCTTCTTTGGGTTGACAAAAAATTGTTTTTCGCACAAACTAACTGGCAAGTATACCGAGTCGCATCAAGTAGTAAAACTCATATGAGTGAGGTCAATCCTACGAGGATTGATAGATCAAGCAACTTTAGTGAGGTGATTAGTCTAGTTAAGCTAACAATGGTGAATTGAGTGAAATTGAACTAACAGAGAGTAAGTTGCAAGAATTGTAAAAATTGCAGAAAGTAAATTGACAGAATCTTAAATAGCAAGAAACTTAAATTATAGGAAAAGTAAATTGCTGGAAAGGTAAATCAAAGCAACAAGTAATAGAAAGACTCATTAGGGATTGGAGATATCATAATCCACAATAAATCAAATGGGTCTCAACTCCTTTCTCAATCATATGAGTAGATCTATGGCGGATTGAAATTGATTGGATCCCAATTTCTTGGCAATCCAATCTCTCTAATCATAATCAATCTTGCCAATTCCTTGATCTAATTGTCATGAGAAGAGGTTAAGTACATGTCTCTCATCCATAAGCCACACAATCTCTCAAGATCTCAATTCCTCCCGAATAGTGTTGATCAAGAGAGTTGTGAAGGATAGAGCCTCAGTTCTAATGCTCATGATTCCCCTTCCGAAGCTCACACAAGCATTCACAGATTCAAACCCCCTTCCGGAGTGAATGAATAATCAATCAAAACAGAGGATATCCAATAGCTACCCAAAGGAATTGTGAGGAAGAAGAATTTCAGTTAATCATGTAAATTATAACAGAGCTCCTCCTCTAATGAAGTGGGGTCAATGGATCATCGCTCAAAGAACCGATGCAGAAAATGTAAATTGCATGAAAAGTAAACTCAGCTCAAGGCAAACTAAAATGTAAAATTGCAGAGGAGAATTGCAGAAAATTGAAATTGCAATAAAGGTAAGCTGAATTCAATACAATTGAAATGTAAAATTTCTGAAAAGAAAGTGTATCAAACTATGCTAAGCTCTCTGGAGTCTCTAATCCTCCAAGAGAGCTCTGGAGTCTCTAATCCTCCAGCCTGAGCCTCTATTCTACTCATACTCCTACTGTTCGTGAAAGCCCTCCCCTGAATATGAAACTAAAGCCTTTATATAGGCTTGCCTAAATTACAAATTGAAATGAAATTGAAAACAAATTATAAATAAATGAAATTCCTATTCTAGATGATCCTTGTAGTCTTCATTGAGTGATCTAAGTGGGCTTGCTTGCTTGTAGTTCAAATGGGCTTGGAATGAAGATAATTTGAGCAGAAATGCACTTCTAGGAGAGCGTAGCATTCATTTCGAGAACGGAGCGCTTTTACACTCACGTGTACGCGTCCCATACGCTTGCGCGTCCTTTTGCATTTTAGCACATCCACGCGTAAGCGTGGCCTTCAACGTTTGCTCTTGTGACGCGTACGCGCGCTATACGCGTGCACATCTATAGTAGCGCTCTCCAAAAGAGCGTAGCGCTCGAAATAAGATTGCTCCCCACGCGTACGCGTCATGCATGCGTACGCGTGGTCTTCCAGAATTGCAACTTCGACGCGTACACGTGGCCTACGCGTATGCGTCACTTGCGAATTTTGCTTGCTCCATTATCGCAAGCGCTCTTTGAAAAAGAACGTAGCGCTCTCGTGCCAAGAGCGCTCATTGTTTTTAAATCATGGGCCACGCTTTTAAAAGTGTGGCCTAAGGCTCCAAAGCGTGCTCAAACTTCAAAATGTGCCCAGAATTCTTCTTTTGAGCTTATTTTGTGCCTTCTTGCATCTTTCTTGCCTGTCATCAACCAAATAGATACATCAAAGCCTTGGCATAATCATCAAATCTTGCATCATTCATATTATCAACTAAATCTTGCAAAAATCTCATGAAAATACATAAAATTAACAATGCTTGACTGGATCAGGACAAGCATGAATTTCTCATCCAAGCACTTACTTATTGCCTAAAAATGCATGAAAACCAAGTAAAAATAGATAAAAATTGCTAGTAAAACATGCACAAGATGACATGTCATCACAACACCAAACTTAAACCTTGCTTGTCCCCAAGCAAGAAAAGTATCATGCAGTAAAATTTGACAAACCAAGGTGAGAAGAGTAGCAATTTTTATGTTCATGGTTGGCTAGTTTTCTATGCATGCAACAATCACAAAAGAAATTCAAATGATTGATGTTTCTATCTAGCTCATTTTATGAAATCTTTTCCTTATATTTCTTCCTTGAAACAAGCCTTTCATTCTCTTATTAGCTTCTCCTTTTGGGTGCTTTGCCCCATGAGTTAAAAACAAAGCTACGACTCTAAATGCTTTGTTTTCAAGTATTACCACTTGATACATAAGCACCACAAGCATTTAATTAGAGGACCTCTTTAAGCTCATTTGTTTCTTTTCTTTACTCTCTAATCATTGATGCTCAGAGCCTTGAGCTTTGAGGGAGTGCTTTTGCACTTGAGCCTAGCCTTGACTCTAAGTGTTTTGTTTTTAAGCTTTTTGCCTGATACATAAACACCATAAGTACTTAACAATTGAATTGTCATTGGTACTCAGAGCCTTCAGCTTTCTCATTCTTTCTCTTTTGCTTTTCTTGCCTTAATTTGCAATTGCTTCTTCAAGGTTTTCATGATTTCAAAAATTTCATAAAATGTCCTAGATGAAAACTTCAATTAAACAAATTCAAATGCAATTGAGCAACAGTTAATCATACTAGCCTTTCAATACTTGTATGCCCATGCTAAGTTCTTCTTTAATGACCTTGTTTGTTTATAATCATGATACTTTATTGCTTTTGAACTTACAAAATTCAAGATGGTAGTCATAATGTCACAGCAACATGTTACAATTTAGCAATCAAACTATGCTTATTCACAACACACGTGCATACAGAGAAAATAGAAGACAATCATGCACTTTAAAGTACTGGAAACAAATAAGAGGAAAAAGAACTTTACCACCTTGTAGTTCATCTTCACTATTGTTGTCATTTTTCTCCTATTCTTCCCCTTCCCATACCAACTTAGAGTGTTTGCTCATCCTCAAGCAACAATTAGAACAGAGGTGATGGGGTCTATGATGGATCATGAGTGTCTTACACAATGAAATATCAATAGTACATGTGTTTAAGAAAGCAAAATTAAAAATAACAATGAAGGCACAGGAACCAGAGACATTGTGATTGCAAAATAAGAAGGTGTGCATGATACATTGCATAAAAGATAAGTGACACACCAAACTTAGTGTGACACTTTCACTTGGAATTGATGCAAGTATCCAGTAAAGAATGGAAATAAATTTTGTTGCATAGCAACACCAAACTTAGAATGCAATCACATGCCAATTTATTTGAAATAAAACTAAGCAAATAAAACTGTTACATGTTAAATACACAATCACCCAGCGAAGAATCTGTCACGGGTAAGAATTTCTTGGTGAGGTATTAACAGAAACAATTAAGGAGCAAAATAAAAGAAAGTATTAAAAACAAAGGAATGACTAAAACAAAGAGAAAGAAAAAGTGTCAAGCCAAAAGAAACATAACACTGCAAAGGCATTATGATTATACAAACAAGTGGTGTTGCTGGATTCATTGCATAAAAAAAATATAAGTGGCACACCAAACTTAGTCTGACACTTTCTCTTGAAATTGATGCAATCATCCATAAAGATTGAAAACAGATTGTTGCAGGGCAACACCAAACTTAGAATGTAATCATATGCCAAATTATTGAAAATAAACAAAGCAAAGAGAGAAATAAATGTTACCTAAGGTTGGGTTGCCTCCCAACAGGCGCTCTTTTAGTGTCATTAGCTTGACATGTTGTTCTCAACTTTCTTCCTCTTTTTCCAGTTTGTTAAGAGGAATGACCTCAAGGGGAGAGAAGAGTCAGTCAGTATCCCTTGTCTTGGCCTCTTCCCAGCAAGCCTCCTTTTGTTAATTGCTTGATTGAAATTGCTTGCTGGGTCAGGGGTTGGATTGCTTGTGATTGACCTTTTCTTCTTCATGGATATGATCACTTGTAGCTTGGTCACAATCCTCTCTTCGGTGCTGTTGTTGGTTGCCTTCACTTCTTGGATATCAGGACATGGTTGTTGTGTGATTGTTGGAGTGTTCTTTTCATCAAAAGCTTCTTGAATTGGTGGTTCAATGAGCCCTTCCTCTATGCAGCTCTCTGCTTCTCTTGAGTGTGAAATCTCTTGATTGACTTCCTCCTTTTCTTCTATGTGATCTTCCATTAAGTCCTCTGGGAGAAAGTTTTTATGTTCTTCTGTCACCTCAATTAGCCTCTGTGGGTATGAAATCCTAGGCTCATATACCTCCACAACCTCCTTCTCCATTAAAGTTACATGAGCCTTTTCATCTTGCTCTTCCACTTCCTCCTTTGCACTCAACATTTGGTCTAACATCACTTCCATGTTTTTGAAAGATGTTTCTTGTTCTGTCCAAGCTTTCTTTGTCTCCTCTTCGTATCTTTCAAGCATAGACTCAAGCTTTGAGAGTCTTTGGTTCAGGGAAGTTTGTGTGGGTTGTGAGTTTTGGAAGGGATTTTGTGTGGTGACAAAGTCCAGTGATGAAGAATTTTCAAATGAAAAACTGGGAGGTGAGGTTGGACAGTTTTGCATAAATGAATTGAAGGTATGCTCAAGTGATGATGGCTCTTGATGAATAGATTGTGGAGCATTAAAATCTCTTTGATTTTGACCTTTCCACCCACAACATGAGTATCTATTAGATTCATCAAAATATGGGTCATATTGTGTCTCTAGAAAGTGTTCATACTCTATTATTTCTTGGGGATATTCCCAGCCACCATTAGCATACTGATATGAATCATTTTGTGGTGTTGGGCAATATCCCATGAAATTGTCTTGATCATTTTGTAGCTCTGGAGCATATCCCTACTGGGTGGATTGCTCATAATCTGTCATTTCTTGGTGATATTCCCAGCCACCATTAGAATAGTCATTTGGTGATGGTGGACAATATCCCATGAAATTTGTTTGATCAAAAGATGAAGTGAACTCCATTTGAATTTACCAGAGAAAATTGTAATTCATGTCTCTGATGAAAATTTCTTAGTGAGGCAAAAACACAAACACCTTAGTATTAGGAGAAAATAGAAAATTAAAAGAACAAAAACAAAGAAAATGCTTAATCTAGACTTATCACCCACTTAATCATTGTCGATCTAAATCAATCCCCGGCAACGGCGCCAAAAACTTGATTACAAAAAATTATTTTTCGCACAAACTAACCGGCAAGTATACCAGGTCGCATCAAGTAATAAAACCTTAGTGAGGTGATTAGTCTAGTTAAGCTAACAGTGGTGAATTGAGTGAAATTGAACTAACAGAGAGTAAGTTGCAAGAATTGTAAATTGCAAAAAGTAAATTGACAGAATCTTAAATGGCAAGAAACTTAAATTGCAGGAAAAGTAAATTGCTGGAAGGGTAAATCAAAGCAACAAGTAACAGAAAGACTCATCAGGGATTGGAGATATCATAATCCACAATGAATCAAATGGGTCTCAACGCCTTTCTCAATCATATGAGTAGATCTATGGCGGATTGAAATTGATTGGATCCCAAGTCCTTGGCAATCCAATCTCTCTAATCACAATCAATCTTGCTAATTTCTTGATCTAATTGTCATCAGAAGAGGTTGAGTACATGTCTCTCATCCGTAAGCCACACAATCTCTCAAGATCTCAATTCCTCTTGAATGGTGTTGATCAAGGGAGTTGTGAATGATAGAGCCTCAGTTATAATGCTCATGATTCCCCTTTTGAAGTTCACACAAGCATTCATAGATTCAAACCCCCTTCCGGAGTGAATGAATCATCAATCAAAACAGAGGATATCCAATAGCTACCTAAATAAATTGAGAGGAAGAAGAATTTCAGTTAATCATGTAAATTATAACAGAGCTCCTCCCCTAATGAAGTGGGGTCAATGGATCATCGCTCAAAGAACCGATGCAGAAAAAGTAAATTGCATGAAAAGTAAACTCAGCTCAAGGCAACCTCAAATGTAATATTGCAGAGGAGAATTTCAGGAAATTGAAATTGCAATAAAGTTAAGCTGAATTCAATACAATTGAAATGTAAAATTTCTGAAAAGAAAGTGTATCAAACTATGCTAAGCTCTCTGGAGTCTCTAATCCTCCAAGAGAGCTCTAGAGTCTCTAATCCTCCAGCCTGAGCCTCTATTCTACTCATACTCCTACTGTTCGTGAAAGCCCTCCCCTGAATATGAAACTAAAGCCTTTATATAGGCTTGCCTAAATTACAAATTGAAATGAAATTGAAAACAAATTACAAATAAATGAAATTCCTCTTCTAGATGATCCTTGTAGTCTTCATTGAGTGATCTGAGTGGGCTTGCTTGCTTGTAGTTCAAATGGGCTTGGAATGAAGCTAATTTGAGCAGAAATGCACTTCTAGGAGAGCGTAGCATTCATTTGGAGAACGAAGTGCTTTTACACCCATGCGTACGTGTGGCCTTCAACGTTTGCTCTTGTGACGCGTACGCGTGCTATACGCGTGCGTGTCTATAGCAGCGCTCTCCAAAAGAGCGTAGCGCTCGGAATAAGAATGCTCCCCACGCGTACGCGTCCCCTACGTGCATGCGTGGCTTCTTCAAAATGCCACACTCACGCGTACGCGTCATTCATGCGTACGTGTGGTCTTCCAGAATTGCAACTTCGACACGTACGCGTGGCCTATGCGTACACATCACTTGCGAATTTTGCTTGCTCCATTATCGCAAGCGCTCTTTAAAAAAGAACGTAGCATTCTCGCGCCAAGAGTGCTCATGTTTTTAAATCATGGGCCACGCTTTTTAAAGCGTGGCCTAAGGCTTCAAAGCATGCTCAAACTTCAAAATGTGCCCAGAATTCTTCTTTTGAGCTTATTTTGTGCTTTTTTGCTTCTTTCTTGCCTATCATCAACCAAACAGATACATCAAAACCTTGGCATAATCATCAAATCTTGCATCATTCATATTATCAACTAAATCTTGCAAAAATCTCATGAAAATGCATAAAATCAACAATGTTTGACTGGATCAAGACAAGCATGAATTTCTCATCCAAGCACTTACTTATTGCCTAAAAATGCATGAAAACCAAGTAAAAATAGATAAAAATTGATAGTAAAACATGCACAAGATGACATGTCATCAATCTATTCTATGAATGAAGATTTTGTATAGAGAGATAGTTAGTTCATAAACCATAGAAAGTAGAGTGAATTGACATTTCTGTTGCTTCCGCGCTGCTGCAATTCACTTTCTTCCCCTAAGCGCCATGGTTATTCCTTTCTTCATATGCATATGTTTCTTCGGAGATCTAGGTTCAGATTTTGTTTATATATTGAATTGTTTTTATTCTTATACAACTTGGAATGAGCGTGAACACTTTAATGGATGCAGGCATCGGAGAAGAAGCTTGCACACCCTATGATAGATCACAAAAGATAGATTTTGTTTTGACCTTGATGACCATGCTGTTACTGTGTTTTCAGTCTAGTATTATATATATGGCTGAATATAAAATTGTTTTACTTGCATTATTGGTTATTATATGATGATTGCCTAGTGATTATTAATTATTGTAGTGTATGTGGAACATTATTTTTTTAATTTATTTTTAAATAATAATGTGTGCTAGAGATTGGAGAAACCTAATGCAAGGAAATTTGAATCAGTAGACTATTTATTTCTTATTGTACTTATTAATTAGTATATATCTCATCTATTATATTGTATTGTATTACCACCGCTTGTGATCATTGTGTTCATCAATCCAAGGCTTTTTCTTTCTCCAAAGCCTCTACTCTTTCATGTCAGATTTGTAGCCGTGACTTTCATTTTATTATCATTACTATCTGTGTTATTTCTTAGTAAGCAATTTATCATAGATATAGAGCCTCGTTAGATATTTGAAGTGAAGTGTATGTGGATTAATTTAGAATCTATTAGAAGATAATAGATATGACTGGTACTGCCTTGACTTAGTGAATGTTATTCAAGTTCATGAGGTATGTGTGTGTGTTTGAGCCATCTTTATTGCCTCTACGTTGGGGCTTTCCCCTGTGTTCATGTTGTGTGTGTGAGGAGTTGCTAAGAAACTGTACATATTGTTAAAAATTGTGACAATAATGTTTGTTTCTGTTTATTGTTCAGTTGATTCACTACATTGGAGAAAAAACATCGGGTGAGACCACAAAGTAGTTACTTCATATACAACTATTCATTCAGTTGACACCAGAAACATCAGCACTCCGGAGCAGGTAATAATTTTTAGTTTGTTAATGATTTCTGAGAGGTTTTGGCTTGTTCCATTGATGGTGGTATGATATTCTTTAACTGTTTAACATGATGAATAGATCATGAACTTGTGTAATCTAAGGGATAATGCTATGAAATTTCATGCCATTATTGACAAGTTTGCTGAAAGAGGCCTTCGTTCGCTAGCTATTTCTAGACAGGTTCTTACAGCTAGCTACTCTTCATGCTTGAATTTTTTTTTAACCAAGTTTCTTGTGAAATGATAATAATAAAAGAAGAATCTAAATCAGCTTTTAATGTTTGCAAGTAATATATATTTGCTGAAATTAGCTTCCTCAGCTGTGTATGATCCACTAAGGACTAGAGAATTTCAAGCGAAGAATTGTGTTTTAGAGTACTTTAACTAGTTCAAGAGCCTTCTTTTGCTTATCGCCTATATATATCATACCTGATAAATTGTTGTGACCATTAAAGGATTTACCATAACTAAATTTCATGATGGGGATTAGACGCTCTGAACTTTCATGATGATAACCAAGGTTGCGAGAACCGGACCGGTCATTGAATCTGTCAGGTGACAGGTTTAATGGTTCAATGGTCCAACCGAGGTCCAACTGGAGTTAAACCGGTTTCATTAAATATATAATAAATTATTAAAAATTCAATACACAATTTCAAATATACAAATTCAATAATTTCTTAATTACTAAAATTTAAAATTTTATAATTTGACATAATAATTTATTCATATTTTATTATTAAAAATTTATAAAATAAAAGTTTTTTAACTAACTTCTAAATTATAACAAAATAATCAGCAAGAAAATTCATCCTTAACTCAGAGAATGCTTTGGTACAGAATAAGTTGGTGGTTTAAATCAATGAATCTATGTCTAAAGTTCATTCCAAGCTAGACAATATCCATGAAAAGGTAACCCAATACTCAAAGCTGGTTAGAGATCTTATCTCTGTTCTCGAGTATCGACTGGCTTCTATATAGGAGGAACTTCAATAAAAGAAGAAGCGAGGCAGAAAACTAAAAATTGGTCATTGCAATAAAAGTTTAGAATTACAAACTTACCCTTACACTTAAAAATTTCAATCCATCAGCAACAAAAAAAATTCAGAGTTACAGCAAATTTCAACAAAAATTTTTCAATCTATTCAACAACAAAACTCAGAAAACTTAGAATCACAAACTTACACTTACACTTAAAAATTTCAATCCATCAACAACAAAAAAAATTTCAGAGTTACAGCAAATTTCAACAAAAACCTTTCAATCTATTCAACAACAAAACTCAGAAAACTTGGAATCACAAACTTACACTTACACTTAAAAAATTTCAATCCATCAGCAACGAAAAAAAATTCAGAGTTACAGCAAATTTCAACAAAAACCTTTCAATCTATTCAACAACAAAACTCAGAAAACTCAAAATCCAAATCCAAATATAGAGAATTTAAAACAAAAAAACTAACCAAAACAATCCAAACTTAACCTCCAAACTAAATTTAAAACCACATGAGCAACAATCCACCTCAGAACACAATCCCAATTCAGAAGCCAGAATCTTAGAAATTGAAATTGAAGAAGCAGTGGCTTAATTATTACTAGAGACACGGCGAAGGAGGAATGGCGGTGACAAAGTAAGCTCTGGGCAGAGATTCACAGAGGAGAGGATCGAGCAACCGTTCGCGTTACATAGAGGACAAGAGGATCGAGGACGAGGACGACGACGGCACCCTCTGTCACTGCCGAAAACAACGATCATAGAGGCGGGCTTCATGACAACCACAAAGACGGTGAGCAAAAGAGTGGCGGCGGCTGGGGGTGACGATGGTTGGTGGGGATTCGCGACGACCAAAGACAGTGAGGAAGAGAAGAGTGGCGGCAGCCTGCAGCTCAGGGGGTTGACGGTGGCTGGTGGGCTTCACGACGGTGGCTGGGGGCTGATGGTGGCGGCGGTGTTTTCTCTGATAGGGTTAGGCACGGTGAAATTAGGGATTTTGGTTGGAATGTGAGAGTGAGAGAGAAGGAGAGGTGACGATGACGGTGACGCTTCGGTGACGATGACGGTGACGCTTCGACATGCGACGGTGATGTTTTACTCCGGCGTTTGTTGGAGCTGATGGTGGCGTTTGTAGGAAGAAGGTTGAAGATAAAGTTAGGGTTGGGAGGTGACTAGAAGTAGGGATGGCAATGGGGCAGGGCGGGGGCGGGGGTGCCTCCCTGCTCCCCATCTCCGCCCCCAGAATTAATCCCCGTCCCCGCCCCATTCCCCGCCATGGGGGAATAATTGTCCCCATCCCCATTCCCCGCGTTCCCCGCATTTCCCGTGGGGCCCATTCCCATCTCCCTATGTTTAACATTCATATGAAAATTATAATAAAAAATATCAAAAAAACTAAAAAACAAACTACAAAATATTATTACAAACACACAAACATATCTTATCCAAGATTATAAGTCCAGAAATATAACATAGCAAATCATAGTCCATAAAATAAAATCTTGAACAATAGGGTTAGGGTTTTTCAATGAATGAAATTACTAAAAGAATCCCTATATTAGAAATAAAGTAAGGGTTATTGAGTAAGTTAAAAAATTCAGGGAATTATCGGGGATGGGGCGGGGATCCCCGCTTGGGTCCTCGCGCCTGTCTCGGGGAAATTTTGCTCCCATCTCTATCCCCACGGGGACAATTCCCCACCATTGGGGCCCCATTCGGGGTGGTCCCGTGGGGATCCCTACCTCCTGGGGATTTTTGACACCCCTAACTAAAAGAGTCTCTTTGAAGACGAAGAGGAAAGTGGCTCAGTAACAGCAACATTATTTTACTTCAGCCTTTTTTTTCCCTTTTCTTTTTTTTAACCAGCACCAAAACGACGCCGTTTCGTGGTTTGGGTAAAAACCGGTTCGCCGATTAACTGCCGATTTGATTGGTTTTTTATCGGTTTTTTACAGAACAATTTTGTAGATATACTAAACTGGCTATTTGACCGGTTTTTGGTTAACTCGGTTGAACTGGTCGGTTTGGTCTAGTTTTCAAAACCTTGATGATAACCATTTCATCTGCCAATGATCTAAATACTACTGATACATACTGATTTTAATTCTTTAGGTTTCATTTTGCTAGTGTTAAATGATAAATAGATAAATCACAACTATGTAACTTGACCTCCTAAATGAGTTGTTGGCTTGTAATCTCATCGTTGATGGTGTTTACAGGTATGCCGACTTGAAGAACAACAAACAAACAAATTACACCTTCAACTGTGATCAGAAGCTCAATGATAAGGTGCTAAACTATGGCTATGCAAATTTTGTGTCCATGCTTTGGAAGCAAGAGCAAAACTGATATTAGTTAGTTTAGTAGTTAGTTTAGTGACTATTATTTATGTGTTTAGCCTTTTTTTTTCCCTTTTAATAGATTAAACTTGTAAGCTAATAGTTCTCTTCACCTTATTTCATTATTTTTATATGGGGTAAAGTACTAAATTGGTCCCCTACATTTGGGCGTAATCTTGTTTTGATCCTTAAGGTTTAAAGTGTCCTATTTGAATCCAAAAAAGTTTCATTTAACTTCAATATAGTCCTACCTTGAGGTCAAAAGTTAAATAATTAATGGAATATCCTACGTGACGGTAGTGCAAGAACAAAGTCGATAATCTAGAGAACAAGTACAAGCTCCAGAGGTACAAAATCAATAATGGATGCATAAATACATTTATTTATCATTCTCCTTAATTCTACAGAAATATTTTATTTAAATTGTAAAGAGAATTATAAATAAATGTATTGATACATTCACGGTTGATTTTGTGCCTCTTGAGGTTGTATTTGTTCTTCAGATTATCGATCTTGTTCTTGTACTGCTGTTACGTATGACATTCCGTTAATTATTTAACTTTGACTTCACAGTGGGACTACATTGAAGCTAAATGAAACTTTTTTAGAGTCAAATAGGGCACTTTAAACCCTAAGGACCAAAACAAGATTACGTCCAAAACGTAGGGGATCAATTTTAGCACTTTACCTTTTTTTATATGTATAGTAATTACCCCACATAATGGGAAAAAGTACGGAAGTTGTTTTGTTGTTTAATTTTACATGTATTTCAGTATTTCAATATTTTTATATGTAAAATTTTCTTCTTATGAATCAATATTATTAGGCATCATATTGATACATAATAATAGAATATCCTTTAAAATTTTATTTTTCTGACTTTTTAATATTTAATATAAATTTTATTTTTATATTTAAAAATTTATTTGTACTAATTGTCTACTATTTTCAAATAAAAAAAAGTGAATAAAAAATGTAACTATTAAAATCAATGGCACTGTTGTCGCTTTTTTTAATTTAAAATAGACAAAAAATCGACGGCATTGTTGTTGCTTTTTTAATTTAAAATGGGCAAAAGAAAATAAAAAATAGACGATGACTTTGTCGGTATTTTAATAATTAAATCGACAGCTAACTTGTCAGTTTTAATAAATCAAATATCGACAGATCAGATATCTTGTCGATTTTGGTTAATATTATCAACAGTCAGGCTGTCGATGTTATTGAAAATTTATTAGCAAGTCATTGATTTTATTAGATTTTAAAAAAACTAACTCATTTAAAAGCGATAATTTTTGCCGTCAATTTTTAATATTATCGACGACTTTACTATCAATTTGACCATCAATTTTAATGACATTTTTTGTAGTATATATACATACTTGATTTAATTTATATATAAATAACGTAAATCGAATCAATTTATATAAAAATATTTAAGACACAGCATATAATTCATTCTAATTTAAAATATCTCCACAATTTTAATCTATTCGTTTTATTAGCATAAATCACCAAAAAATTAGCGTAAAAGAAGCAACAGACGGAGACACATAAATTGTTGCATGCGTTTGTTTTGTTGGACTTATTTACTAAAACATTTATACATGTCGTATAACTATGAAAAAATATATTAAATGCATATAAATATATAAATAATACATAGTAAATAAGTCAATAATTAATTTTTATTGTTCTAGAAAAGAAACTTTCAATTTTATTGTGTGTAGTAGTCCTTGTAATGAACTACTAAATCAAATTAGTAGATTCTTCTCGTATATAATTATAGAAAAGCTCTACATTCATGTAAATAATTCATCCAAGTTCCTCTTTTCAGACGCGCTTCTTCCACTCTTCTCACTCATTTGTTATACATGCGTCATATATAACGTAAACTTTTTCTGATGTGTAATAAATCTTTGTTCAACGTAAACCTTCTGCTGCAACCAAAATCTTGTTCTCTACTCGCATTTTTGTTCTTATTATTATTATTATTATTATTATTATTATTATTATTATTATTATTATTATTATTATTATTATTATTATTCAACGTAATAAGCTTTGTCGTTCTCCTTTGTTCGCGTTTTCTTTATTGTTCTTCTTCTTCTTCTCTACTCGCGTTCTTCCTTATTGGTTTGCATTGACTTCAACATAATAAGCTTTATCGTTCTTCTTCTTATTCATTTTCTTCTTCACTTCTCAATTGAAACAATGCATGATTCAAGTTCAAATCAGTTGAATGAGAACGATTTGGATTATTGTTCTAAAACAAATTATGTTGATGAGATTTGGATTATTCAATTTTGAATCGAATTGAATTAAATGTAATTGTTAATTTTATTTGAATTGAATTCAATGGACGTAGGTGTTGTTGAATCTGAATTGAATTGAATTGAATTGATGATATCTAAATTGTAGACAGAGGTGTTTCAAATTTGATTTTGTATTCTGGATTATGTTTTATTCACTCAGTACTATACAATTGTTTCACTATGGGTACGTGTTCCGAGGGTTACCTGAAACTGTAGGTCGATCTCGGATGAGATCTCTTGTACTGGTCGGAGCTGTTGTGTCCGACTTGCTGATGGTGGTCGGAACCGCCGTGTTCGACTTGTTGGGATTAGTGGTGGTGCTGACCCTTCGTCATCGGAGGGTGGTGGTACCTGCAAGGGACTCCGATGCTTAAGTTAGCAAGGGTATTAAGCAGATTTTTAGTAGAATCAGAGTATGAGTTATACCTGGGTGCTCCAGTGTATTTATAATGTTGTAGAGTGATCTTTTCTGGAGATAAGATAGCTATCTTATCTTATCTTTGAGTGGAGTTATCTTATCTTTAAGGGAACCGCTCTTATCTTTCTAGGCTTAAGCTGCCTTTGGACTTGGGTCGTGTTCCTCTGTTTGGATCCTTTTTGGGCTTCTCCTGGTGATTTGGCCAAACTCTTTAAGAAGAGGTCGGGTAACCCTGACCTGAAGAGGTTGGTCGACTTGTCGTCAATCAGTCCGAGTCATATAGCTCGACCCAGGGCATGAACAGTGCCCCTGCTCGAGCGTGGTCTTCCTTTTGAGGTCGAGTCCTTTTTTAGGACTTCGATTCTTCTTTGGAGAAGCCGAGCTCGAGCACTTTGGTTGATTCTGCTGAGGCTTCTTGAATGTGAAGCGTTTTCCTTCACTCCTTTTAGTTTGAAACGCGCATTTTTGCATTTTGTGCTCTTGCTTTGGGAACGTGCGAGGGATTTTAAAGCCCATTAACTTTTCCTTTCGCCGTTTCTTTTGCCTCCCACTTTCTCATTTCATTTTGTATTTCAAAAAAGCTTCTCTTTTCCGTTTCTCTTTCTCTTGCTTGCTGTAACTTCTTCTTTTACCCTTCTGTTCTTGCGTTTGCTGGCTCGTCTGCGACTCTTCGTTCTCTTGCTCCCCAGCTTTCACGTCCTCGTGCCCTCCTCGTGTTTGGGAGTAATTGTGTTTTTGCCATCGTTTCGACCTTCGTCGCCTTTCTTTACATGTTGGTTTTTCTTGCCTTCATTCTTTATTCCTTGATGCCTGTTCTTTTCATGCTGATTTTGTTTGAAAAAAGTTTGAATCTTTCTGCATTTGCTGTGTTTGATCATTGCAGCACTATTTTGGGGCTTCTTTGATTTACCCTTATTTTTGCTCCTATTTATTTTGAATGCGTAGATTTTGGAGTAATGGACTGTGAAAAAGGTTACGTCTTTTTTGAAGACTTCTGTGTAGTATGTTTGATGTTGATAGCTTTTGTGTTTCATATGGCATGGATGATTTTCCTATGAATTTTTTTATTCGTGACTTTCTTTTTGGAGTGTCGCTTGTTGAAAGAGGATTATTTTTTGTTGAGAGATGTCGAGACATAGTACTTGTAGATTTTTCCCGAGTCCTTATTCTGTTACTGCCTCCAAAGGATGCCCCTGGACCTTGGTGTGAGTCTTGGGGTCTCCTTTTGCTGTTGTATACTTTAGTCTGAGTTGTATCCATATTTGTCCGAGCTGATTTCTTGATTTGTCCGAGCTATTTTGGATAGTAACCCATTTTTCTTTTTCTTGCTGTAGGACTAGTTGACCCATGTCTTCTCGCAAAAATATTGTCGAGACATCCTCCAAAGTCTCCGAGGGCATGTCCGACTGGCTGGACTCCCTCGTCCTAATGTACGTTTCAGTGGTTAACTCTGAATACTGCGTGGAGCTTAAAAAGCATCACCAGATCTGTAGTAGTAGGGATCAGGAGAAGAATTACGAGTTGGTAGCACCTGACCCTGACGAGAGGGTTTGGTTTTCTTCTCTGACCCAGAGGGAACGTCCCTTCTTTTTTGCTTATGACTACTTCTTTAGCCAAATGAACATTACCCTTCCTTTTACCCCTTTCGAGACCGATTTATTGTGGTCATGTAATGTAGCTCCGTTCCAGCTCCATCCGAACTCCTGGGGCTTTATTAAGATCTTTCAGTTGCTGTGCCAAGAATTGGATGTCAAGCCTTCTCAAACTCTCTTTCTTTACCTCTTTGTTTTGAACAAACCTGGGACTTCCAAAAAGAAAGCTTCTTGGATTTCTTTCCGGTCCCAAGAAAAAAAAGTGTTTTCTATGTATGACGAGTCCTTTAGGGACTTTAAGAACTACTTTTTTAAGGTTCGAGCTATTGAGGGAGCTCGACCATTTTTCTTAGAGTCGAATAATGAACCTGCCTTCGTCTTATGTTGGCAAAAGAATGTTGTGGTGTCTAGATATTCGTGGGAGATGCTTGATGAGGTCGAGCAGGTTTTTGTGAATGTGTTGGAGAAGATTTGGGGGCAACCCCCCCATCACGACACAAAGAAATTCTTAGGGGACCCCTCCCGTCTCCGAGCTGAGCTGGGTAGTGGTCGACTTTTTTTTTCTTCGCTTTGTTTACTTGCTTTTGTTTCTTTTCTTCCAGTTTTGTAACTTGGTTTTGTGGTGTTTTTCAGAGATGGTTAAGAAAAATGATTCCATGAAGGCCTTTAAAAAGGCGAGGAAAGCTACAGCTGCCCAGAACATCTCGGCTAAGGCTGCTGGGGAAGGATCTTCTCAAGTCCCTCCTAAAAAGCCGACCTTGAGCACTTCTGGGCCGAGGAGGGTGATTCATACTCCTCAGGTCCATTTAGTTGATCCTCCCCATAAACTTCTGCTGCTACCTCTTCTCCCACTGCCGGCCCTCCTTCAAAAAGACAGAGGACTGTTGAGCCTTTTAATTTGGACGCCCCTAATTTTGATGCTGTGGGATTTGTCGATCATCAAATTGCTCCTTATGGTGTTGTTCCTACAAATGATGTATCCATTCTTCATCATCTGGACTTCATTACCCGAAGCAGTATTAAGATAGCACACATGGGAGCAGCCTTATTCCGAACTGCCCATGATCTTCCTGTTCATGCGACAAAGGCTTTTATGGAGGAGGCCAAGTCAGAATTCGACAGGATCAAGGGGTTGAAGGAGGAACTTGAGGTGAAGGTGGCAAAGCTGGAAAAAGAGTTAGAAGGTGAGAAGACTTGGGCTATTGCTGCGGTGGCTTCTGTAAATCTGGCTGAGGAGATGGTGCAGAAGCATAAGGATAGCTATGTTCGGGCTTATGGTGAGATGATAGAGCTCAGGGAGAGGTTGGAATCTGCTCAAGCTGATTATGCCGAGCTCCAGGGCCATCTCGTGGGCAGTGTGACTTCTGCCTATGAGAATTTGAAGAATCAGGTCCGAGTTCTCGCTCCCGAGCTCGACCTGTCTCTCTTCAGTTTGGACAATATTATGGAGAATGGGAAGATCGTCCTACCCCGGATGAAGATGATGATGATGTAGATCCACCTCCTGTGCCATCCACCAAAGCTTCTATTGCCCCGACTTCCCCAGCTCCTGTATCTGAGGTCGGCCGTCCCGAGTCTGATCCTGATGTTCAGATTCTGACTCGGCCGGATGGAACAGTTGATGCCGTACCTCTTGCGACTCGTCCTCCTTCACCCCGAGATGCTGCCACTGGGGAGTCTTTGAATCCTTTGTAGTTTCTGTCTTGCTTTGGTATCTCATGGCCCGACTTTGTGGGTCTTTGAAATGCTGGATTTTTTGTAATTAGTAGTTCTTTTGATTTTGACATTTTAGTTGCTTTTGTTAGCAACTTTCTTTAGAAAAATAAATGCTTTTGAACTCTTGAGGTCGAATCTCGGGTGGCCTTCTAAGTCTTTATTATAGTAGCTTTGTTTCTTCTTGACGTGTTTGTTTGCAATCTTTTGGAACTTCTAGGAATCTTAAGAGTGTTGGTGCTTTTGCTGTCCGACCTTTTTTTTTATTGCCTTTGTGTTTGTTTATTTCCTGCTTTGGTCGAAGTAACCTTTTGAGGCTAGCCTTGTTCGACTATTCTTTTTAGTATTCTCATAGAACACTTGTGAATTGATTTTGGTGAGGTCGTGGCTTTCTTTGGGTCGAGCTGTGTCCCTTCTAGCGCACGCCTTCTGTCGGTCGACTTCTTTCGTTGAATCTTTCGAGTTGTTTCTAGTAATCCAGTTTTAGTCGGACCTCGCCGGGTATCTTTTTATTAACTCTGTCGCCTTTGATCGGCTTGGGCCGACTTCTTCATGTCGGTCCCTTCTTAGTTATTTCTAGTAATCCACTTTTAATAAAGGCTAATCAGGCCTCTTTCTGTGGATTCCTTTTTATAACTTTGTCGCTTTGATCAGTCGGGTTCGACTTCTTCATGTCGGTCCGTCCCAAGTTATTTTAGCAATCCATTTTTTCTCAGACCTCGTTAGGCCTCTTTCTATGGATCACTTTTTTATAACTTTTTGTCGCTTTGGTTGATTGGTCCGACTTCTTCATGTCGGTTCGTCTCAAGTTATTTCTAGTAATCCATTTTTTAGTCAGGGCTGGCCAGGCCTCAGCTTATGGATCACTTTTTATAACTTTTTCGATTTTGTTGCGATTGGATGTGAAATTGATCTTCACCTTGTCGACCTGTAGCTTTGTCTTTGATCGAGCAGTGAATTCGGTTTTCACTTTTTGCCGATCTTTGTCGAAATTCGGACGATGAATTCGATTTTCATCGTGGTCGGGTGGTGAATTTGTTTTCACTTTGCCGACCTGTAGAGAGTCTTTGTAGAAGAAATCTGAAAAGTTTTATTCAAATAGAAAGTGGACATACAGGAGAAATATATATATGTGGGTTTTACCCTCTTAAGTTAGGCAGTTTTGCAGATCTTGGCTTGGTGCCTCGTTAAAAAACCTTTTCAGGAAAAAGAGTGCACCTTTGGCCTAAGATCCTTTATTACTTCCTAACTATAATACCTTCTTAGGTTGCAGGTGTGCCATGACCTTGGTAGCTCTCGCCCCTCGAGTTCAGACACCCTGTAGTAGCCTTTTCCCAATACCTCTGTGACTCGGTAGGGTCCTTTCCAGTTAGCCGCTAGTTTTTCCTCTCCAGGTCGACTTGTTATGATATCATTTCGGATTAGGATGAGGTCGTTGTTGGCAAAACTTTGCTGTACTACCTTTTGATTATACCTTGAGGCCATTCGATATTTTAACGCCTCCTCCCTGATCGGAGCTCTTTCTCGTATTTCTGGAAGTAAGTCGAGCTCTTCCTTTTGAAGTTGGGGGTTGGCCTCTTCACTGGAGAAGATCGTTCTGGGGGACCCTTCTTCGACTTCCAGTGGGATCATTGCCTCCATTCCGTAAGCTAGTCGGAAGGGTGATTCCCTTGTCGAGGAGTGTGTTGTTGTCTGATATGCCCATAAGACTTGTTGGAGTTCTTCAGCCTAGGCTCCCTTTGCATCCTGTAATCTCCGTTTTAGCACGGCTAATAGGACTTTATTGGTGGCTTCTGCCTGTCCATTAGCCTATGGGTGTTATATGGAAGTGAATTGGTGCTTTATTTTCAAGTCGGCCACCAATTTTCTAAAGCCTGCATCTGTGAATTGAGTGCCATTGTTTGTAGTAATGGAGTAAGGAACCCCAAACATTGTGACAATGTTTCTATATAGGAATTTTTGACTTCTTTGAGCAGTGGCGTTAGCTAGAGGCTCTGCTTCAATCCACTTTGTGAAATAGTCTACCCCTACGATGAGGAACTTGACCTGTCCTGATCCTTGAGGGAAGGGCCCAAGGAGGTCGAGTCCCCATTTTGCAAATGGCCAGAGTGAGGTTACACTGATGAGTTCCTCTGGTGGGGCGATGTGGAAATTAGCATGTTTTTGACATGGTGGACATGTCTTTACGAACTCTGTTGCTTCCTTTTGTAAAGTTGGCCAATAGAATCCGGCTCGGAGTACTTTTTTGGTGAGAGCTCGTGCTCCAAGATGGTTGCCACAGATGCCACTGTGTACTTCTTCTAAAACTTCCTTTGTGTTGGAAGTCGGCACACATTTTAACAGTGGTGTTGAAATCCCTCTCTTGTATAGAGTATTGTTTTTGATGGTGTAGTATTGTGCCTCCTGTTTTAACCTTTTTGCCTCCTTCTTATCTGTAGGGAGTGTTTCTGTTTTGAGGTAGTTAATTATGGGAGTCATCCATCCTTGATCCAGACCTATTATGGCTAGGACCTTTTCTTCTTCCGAGATTGACCGGTTCTGCAGTATTTCCTGGATGAGGCTTCTATTATTGCTCCCTCGTTTGGTGCTGGCTAGTTTTGAGAGTGCATCAGCTTGAGCATTCTGTTCCCAAGGTATGTGGCGAACCTTATATTCCCCGAGTTGTCCGAGCTGTTCCCTGGTTTTGTCCAAGTACTTTTTCATGGTGGGATCCTTGGCTTGGTAGCTCCCTACTATTTGTGAGGTGACTACTTGTGAGTCACTGAAGATGATAAGCTTTTGAGCTCTAACCTCCTTAGCCAGCTTCAAACCAGCTAGTAGTGCCTCATATTCGGCCTGGTTATTTGAAGCAGGGAACCCGAATTTGAGGGAAAGTTCGATTTGGGTTCCCTGATCGCTTTCTATTATCACGCCTGCGCCACTTCCAGTTTTGTTTGAAGAGCCGTCTACGTAGAGATTCTATTCTGTGGGAGTTCCCAGAGTGTCAGTGTACTCAGCAATGAAGTCGGCCAAATATTGGGATTTGATGGCCGTTCGAGTTTTGTATTGAAGATCAAACTCAGTTAGCTCGACTGCCCATTGTAGAATTCTTCCCGCTAAGTCTGTCTTCTGGAGAATGCCTTTCATGGGCTGATTAGTCCGAACCTTGATGGTGTGAGCTTGAAAGTAGGGGCGAAGTCGTCGGGAAGTTAGTATGAGGGCGTAGACGAACTTCTCTATCTTTTAATAGTTCAGTTCTGCCCCTTGTAGAGCTTTGCTGGCGAAGTAGATGGGTTGTTGCCCATTCCCGTCTTCTCTGACTAGTGTTGAGGCTATCGCCTGATTTCCTACTGCGAGGTATAATACGAGTGGTTTTCCTTCCCGTGGTCGAGTTAGAATAGGTGGTTGTCCCAGGAACCGTTTGAAATCCTGGAAAGCCTGATCGCACTCTGTTGTCCATTCAAACCTCTTTCCCTTCTTTAAAGTGGCGTAGAAGGGGAGAGACCTTATGGCCGATCCGGCTAGAAATCTGGACAAGGCTGCCAGTCTTCCGTTGAGTTGTTGTATCTCTTTGATGCTAGTCGGACTTTTCATGTCAAATATTGCCCGACATTTATCTGGGTTTGCCTCAATTCCTCTTTGTGTGAGCATGAAGCCCAAGAACTTGCTAGCTTCTACTGCAAAGGTGCATTTTGCTGGATTGAGTCGCATACCGTGCTTTCTTATGGTGTCGAACACTTTGGTGAGGTCGGATAGTAGCGACTCTTCACTCTGTGTTTTTACCAACATGTCATCTACATATACCTCCATGAGTTTCCCGATATGGTCTGCGAAGACTTTGTTCATTAATCTTTGGTAAGTAGCTCCTGCGTTTTTGAGTCCGAATGGCATGACGACATAGCAATAGTTTGCTTTTGGAGTTAGGAATGAGTTTTTTTCCTGAACGGGTGGATACATTGGGATTTGATTGTATCCTGAATAAGCATCCATGAATGACAGGTACTTGTATCCGGAGGAGGCATCCACTAGAGTGTCGATATTTGGGAGTAGATAGGGATCTTTTGGGCAAGCTTTATTGAGTTCGGTGTAATCAGTGCACATCCGCCATTTCCCATTTGACTTTTTCACCAAGACAACATTGGCTAGCCATAGGGGGTACTTGACTTCTCTTATGAATTCTGCCTCCAGTAGAGCTTGTACCTGTTCTTCCACAGCTTGGGATCTTTTCGGTCCGAGCTTCCTACGCTTCTGCTATACTGGCCGAGATCCTGGGTATACTGCCAGTTTATGGCACCTTAGCTTGGGGTCTATGCCCGGCATGTCTGCAGCCCTCCATGCGAAGAGGTCGACATTATCCCTTAGGAACTGTATCAAGGGATTCTTTACCTCTTTCTTTAGGGTTGCCCCAATATTTGTTGTTTTGTCTGGGGTGTCTCCGATCTGGACTTCTTCGATTTTGCCCTCAGGTTGTGGGCGAAGTTCTTTCCGACCTCGAACTCCCCCGAGTTTGATGGTGTGGATTTCTTCTCCTTTGCCTTGAGGTTCAGACTTTCATTGTAACAGCATCGCACTATTTTCTGATCTCCTTTTATCGTAGCAATCCCTTCTGGAGTTGGGAATTTCATGCATAGATGTGGAGTTGAAACTACTACTGCGATCTGATTCAATGTTGCCTGACCTATCAGGGTGTTGTAGGCTGAGCTTACGTCGACTACAATGTAGTCTATGTTGAGTGTCCTTGATCAGGTTTCTTTTCCGAAGGTTGTGTGTAGTGAGATGTATCCAAGCGGTTGTATTGGAGTGTCTCCTAGTCCAAACAAGCTGTTTGGATATGCTATAAGTTCTTTCTCCTGCAGGCCGAGTTTATCGAAGGCGGGTTTAAACAAGATATCCGCCGAGCTTCCTTGGTCCACCAGTGTGTGGTGGAAGTTTGCATTGGCCAATATGATAGTGATGACCATAGGATCGTCATGTCCCGGGATGATGCCTGCCGCGTCTTCTTGGGTGAAAGTAATAGTAGGGAGGTCGGGTGATCCTTCTCCTCCCTCGACATGATATATTTCTTTGAGGTGCCTTTTGCGAGATGATTTTGAGATCCCCCCTCCTGCGAATCCTCCGTTTCTCATGTGAACATGTCTCTCTGGGGTGTGAGGTGGTCGTTCTCTTCGTCCGACCTCTTTGTCCCTTCTTCTTTTTCGAGGCTCATCCGATTTGTTGGCTAAATACCGATCTAGTCGTCCTTCTCTTACCAATTTCTCAATAACATTTTTCAAGTCGAAGCACTCATTGGTAGGATGTCCGTAGATTCGGTGATATTCACAGTATTCTGTCCGATTTCCTCCTCCTTTCTTGCTTTTGAGTGGACGCGGTGGTGGTATCTTTTCAGTATGTCATACTTCTCGGTAAACATCCATAAGAGACACCTGGAGAGGGGTATAGTTGTTGTATTTTTTAGGCTTCTCGCCGTATTGATCTTTTTTTTGGACTCTTTATCCTTATCCCAGGAGAAGTAGAAGAATCTGGATTTTGAGGTCTCTCCTAGCTGAGAGTTTTCCTCTATGTTGATGTACTTCTCAGCTCGTTCCTGCACTTTATTCAGAGATGTTGGATATTTCTTTGATATGGAGTGACTAAAAGGTCCTTCTCGAAGGCCATTGATGAGACCCATAATGGCTGCTTCGGTTGGTAGGCTTTGTATGTCCAGGAAAACTTTGTTGAACCTCTCCATGTAGCTACGAAAACTCTCCCGATCTCCCTGCTTGATTCCTAATAGGCTTGGGGCGTGTTTGGCTTTGTCATTCTGGATGGAAAATCGGGCAAGAAATTTCTTGGCCAGGTCGTCAAAACTTGTGATGGATCTGGGGGGAAAAGTGTCGAACCACTAGATTACTGTCTTTGTTAGTGTTGTTGGGAAGGCTTTGCATCGAATAGCATCCGAGGCGTCGGTGAGATACATTCTGCTTCTAAAATTGCTGAGATGATGGCTTGGATCTGATGTGCCGTCGTATAGGGTCATGTCAGGAGCTTTGAAGTCCTTTGGGACTTTGGCTTTCATGATCTCTTTGGTGAATGGGTCTTGATCCTTGTGGGGGGCTATCTTCATGACTGGATCGAGTAGTCTTGGTTTTGAGATCGGCTTCAAGCTTTAGGAGCTTGTCCTCTAATTCTCGGCGTCGCCTAGTTTCCCTTCGTAGGTCCTTCTCGGCTTCCCGTTGATGCTCGGCCTCTTTTTCGAGCTGTTTGAGATGATCTTGTTGATCTTGAAGCGCCTCCATGATTTTTGTGCTTGGCGAATTCTTGTCTTTGTTTGGCTGAGAAGTATCATTTTGTGTGATGTCCGCGTTCTTATGCGGCGTTCTGTTCTCTAAATCAGAATTGTGGTCGTTGTTAAGGTTGTCCACTGATAAACCACTATTTTATGGTTTATATTGTGCTCAATTGAGTGGTTTTTATCAAGTCTTTGCACACTTATTCATACTAATTGCATGGTTTTACATTTTCCTTCCTAATCTTGTGCTATGATTGAAAACATGTTTCCTGGGCCTTTAAATTGCTAATTTTAATCCTCTCTTATTACCATTTGATGCCTTGATATGTATGTTAAGTGATTTCATGATTTATAAGGCGGGAATGGCTTAGAGGATGGAAAGGAAGCATGCAAAAGTGGAAGGAATACAAGAAGTTGAAGAAATTGCTAAGCTGTCCAGCCTGACCTCTTCATACTTAATTGACCTTAACTTGAGCTACAGAGGTCCAAATGAAGCGGTTCTAGTTGCATTGGAAAGCTAACACCCGGGGCTTCGAAATGATATATAATTTGTCAGAGTTGCCCTAAAGATAAATGATGCGCACGCGTGGATATGCACAAATCTAGCGACCTGTATGTTTCTGAATTCGCCCCCAGCAATTTCTGGGCTGTTTCTAACCCAGTTTTCGGCCCAGAAAACACAGATTAGAGGCTATAAGATGGGGGAATCCATTCATTCATAAAAACATAACTTTCATATACATAATTTTAGGTTTTTAGATTTAGCTTTTAGAGAGAGAGGCTCTCTCCTCTCTCTAGGATTTAGGATTCCTAGTTTTATACTTTTGAGTTGGATATTACATTACAAAGAGTTACTACCTCCGTGAAGTCTTTATCATTCTAGTTTGTTTTCTTTTTTCCTTATTCTTTCATATCCTTAATCTTTATTCAGAGTTACAATTGGATTGTTTTTAGAATTTATTAATGCAAAAGATACTTTTCTATTTAATTTATTTATCCGTTGATTATTCTCACTTCCACCCCAATTAATTTGATTATCATGTCTCTTTTCTACTCCCTTCTTCCAACAACAAAGATGGTATCCATGTTGATGGAGTAGGCTCCCAACTTGACTTAGGGGTTGATTAAAAGGAGACACCTGAGTTGGAATGCTCAAGTGATTAGTTAAATTGGAAGTTGTTGGCTAATTCTCTATTTACTAACGCTAATCCTTCCCAAGGGAGAGGATTAGGATTTGCGAATAACAGTTAGCTCAATCACTTGACTTTCCTTTATTTAGTAAGGGTTAACTAAGTGAAAATAACAACCTTTTGATACTACACTTGAGAAAATCCAACAAGGATAGAACTTCCAATTAATCATTCTCCCAGTCAAGGCTTTTTTCTTTTTATTTTAATTACATAAATCGCTTGTTAATTTTCATTGCTTTAATTTATAATTATTTATTTTCCCATTCCTCATTCCAAAATTTCTTAGAAAATTCATAACCAATAATAACTACACCTCCCTGCAATTCCTTGAGAGACGACCTGAGGTTTAAATACTCCGGTTATTACTTTTTAGGGGTTTTGTTACTTGTGACAACCAAACTTTTGTACGAAAGGATTCTTTGCTGGTTTAGAAACTATACTTACAATGAGGATATATTTGTAAATTTCTTTACTAGCGAGGAATCCGTTCATCATCCGCCATGATGATGGGATGACTTCCAGGTTCCCCAGCAACGACGCCAATGTTTCGAGGGTTACCTGAAACTGTAAGTCGATCTCAGACGAGATCTCTTGTACTAGTCAGAGCTGTTGTGTCCGACTTGCTGATGGTGGTCGGAACCGCCATGTCCGACTTGTTGGGCTTAGTGGTGGTGCTGACCCTTCGTCATCGGAGGGTAGTGGTACCTCCAAGGGACTCTGATGCTTAAGTTAGCAAGGGTATTAAGCAGGTTTTTAGTAGAATCAGAGTATGAGTTATACCTGGGTGCTCCAGTGTATTTATAATGTTGTAGAGTGATCTTTTTTGGAGATAAGATATCTATCTTATCTTATCTTTGAGTGGAGTTATCTTATCTTTAAGGGAACCGGCCTTATCTTTCTAGGCTTGGGCAACCTTTGGACTTGGGTCGTGTTCCTCTGTTTGGGCCCTTTTTGGGCTTGTCCTGGTGATTTGGCCGAACTCTTTAAGAAGATGTCGGGTAACTCTGACCTAAAGAGGTCGGTCGACTTTTCGTCAATCAGCCCGGGTCATACAGCTCGACCCAGGGCATGAACAGTATGCGTTTCGGTTCGCTATGTAGAAAGCTATTTGAATTTGATTTTGTATTTTGGATTATGTTTCGTTCACTCAATACTGTAGAATTGTTTTACCGTAATGACGTATTCGGTTTGTTATGCAGAAAGGAGTGTGAAAAGGATAAAAAGGATCCAAGGCTTTGAGCATTAATGGATAGGAGGGCCCAAAAGAATAAAATCCTAGCCTAAGCAGCTAAATCAAGCTGTCCCTAACCATGTGCTTGTGGCGTGAAAGTGTCAAGCGAAAAGCTTGAGACTGAGCGGTTAAAGTCGTGGTCCAAAGCAAAAAGAGTGTGCTTAAGAGCTCTGGGCACCTCTAACTGGGGACTCTAGCAAAGCTGAGTCACAATCTGAAAAGGTTCACCCAGTTATGTGTCTGTGGCATTTATGTATCCGGTGGTAATACTGGAAAACAAAATGCTTAGGGTCACGGCCAAAACTCATAAAGTAGATGTGTTCAAGAATCAACATACTGAACTAGGAGAATCAATAACACTATCTGAATTTTGAGTTCCTATGGATGCCAATCATTCTGAACTTCACAGAATTAAATGAGATGCCAAAACTGTTCAGAAGCAAAAAGCCACTAGTCCCGCTCATCTAATTAAGAGTAATTTTCATTGATGTTTTTGGAGTTTATTGTATATTCTCTTCTTTTTATCCTATTTTGTTTTTAGTTGCTTGGGGACAAGCAACAATTTAAGTTTGGTGTTGTGATCAGCGGATAATTTATACCCTTTTGGGCATTATTTTTACATAGTTTTTAGTACGTTTTAGTTACTTTTTATTATATTTTTATTAGTTTTTATTCAAAAATCACATTTCTGGATTTTACTATGAGTTTGTGTATTTTTCTATGATTTTAGGTATTTTCTGGCTGAAATTGAGGGACCTGAGCAAAAATCTGATTCAGAGGCTGAAAAAGGACTGCAGATGCTGTTGGATTCTGACCTCCCTGCACTCAAAGTGAATTTTATAGAGCTACAGAAGCTCAAATGGCGTGATCTTAATTGCGTTGGAAAGTAGACATCTTGGGCTTTCTAGCAATATATAATAGTCCATATTTTTCCTGAGATTGGATGGCCCAAACTGGCACTCAAAGTAAGCCTAAAATTTCTAGCGTAAAACACCCAAACTGGCACCAGAATTGGAGTTAAACGCTCAAACTGGCACCAAAGCTGGCGTTTAACTCCAGGAACAGCCTAAGCACGAAAAAGCTTCAATGCTCAGCCCAAGCACACACCAAGTGGGTCCCAAAAGTGGATTTCTGCACTATCTGCACTTAGTTACTCATTTTCTGTAACCCTAGGCTACTAGTTTAGTATAAAAACTACTTTTAGAGATTCAGTTTACAACTTATGACATTTTTACATTTCATATTGTACCTTTGACGGCATGAGTCTCTAAACCTCATAGGTGGGGGTGAGGAGCTCTGCTGTGTTTCAATGGATTAATGCAATTACTACTGTTTTCTATTCAATTACGCTTGATTCTATTCTAAGATACTCACTCGTATTGCAACATGGAGAATATGATGATTCGTGACACTCATCACTATCCTCAATCCTATGAACATGTGCCTAACAACCACTCCGTTCTATCTGAGCTCAACGTAGTCATTGGGCGACAACTTGAGTGCGTGTCTCTTGGGTTTCTAATCTACGGACCGAGTCTGGAGGTTAGAACCTTCGTGGTATAGGTTAGAATCATTGGCGGCATTCCTGGGATCCGAAAAGTCTAAACCTTGTCTGTGCTATTCCGAGTAGGATTTGGAAGGGGATGATTGTGACGAGCTTCAAACTCGCGAATGTTGTGCGCAGTGACAGTGTGCAAAAGGATAATGGTCCTATTCCGACGCTAGCGAGAACCGACAGATGATTAGCCGTGCAATGACATCGCTTGGTATTTTTCATCTGAGAGGATCATACAGCCTGCTATGGAAGGAAGCCATGCGTGTTTGGAGAAGAAGACAGTAGAAAAGCAGAGATTCAGATGACAGAGCATCTCCGGAACCTCAGCCTGTTTCTCATTACTGAATCACAAGTACTATTTATTTTGTTATTTATTTTTCATAAATATAATCACTCTTATCATTAATCTCTTGAGTAAGATTTAGAAAATAACCATAGCTTGTTTCAAGTCGACAATCTCCGTGAGATCGACCCTTACTCACGTAAGGTATTACTTGGACGACCCAGTGCACTTGCTGGTTAGTTGTGCGGAGTTGTGAAAAGTGTAATCACAATTTCGTGCACCAAGTTTTTGGCGCCGTTGCCGGAGATTGTTCGAGTTTGGACAACTGACAGTTTATTTTGTTGCTTAGATTAGGAAAAATTTATCTTTTTGGTTTAGAGTCACTAAAAATGAGTCTTCTATTATTGTTTCTGGTTAAAATTTTCAAATCCTTATTTTCTTTTCCTAAATTATTTTCGAAAATTTTTAAAACCAATAACTTCATAATTTAGTCTTCTGTTTGAGTTTAGTCTCATGTTTTAAGTTTGATGTCAATTGCATGATTTTATTTTTCTTTTAACTTTTCGAATTATATGTTTTTAGTTCTTTCTTGATCTTCAAGTTGTTCTTGTTTATTTTCCCTATTTGATCTTTAAAATTTCTTGTTTGGTGTTTGTTGCTATTTATCTTATACATTTTCAAATTATTAGTGTCTAAAATATAAAAATTTCTAAGTTTGGTGTCCTTTGTGTTCCTATTGTCTTAAAAATTTTTAAAATTTGTCCTTGGTGTTCATCTCGACATTCAAAGTTTTATTGTTTGTTTTCTTTGTTTTGATCTAAAAATTCTAAGTTTGGTGTCATTTTACTGTTTTTCTCTTTCCTCACTAAATTCAAAAATATCTTTTCTATTTATTTAATTGAATTCTCAAAAATTTCATTTAAAAATTCAGATTTTTATTTTTATTTTTTATTTTATCTTATCTTAGTTAAAATTTCAAAATTCAAAATCTTTTTCAAAAATCATATCCAAAGTTTTTCAAATCTTCTTAATTAATTAATTATTTTAGTTTTTGAATTTCTTTTTTTTAGTTTTCGAAATTTATATTTTATTTTCCAATTATTTTATTTTATCTTGTTTTTTTATTTATTCGGTTTGTTTTTAATTAAATAAAATAAAAAAATATACTTTATTTGCAATTCACATCAATTTTCTTTTCTCCATCATGGATCTAAGTAGAAATGAACATTCCAGAAGGACTCTGGGGTCATATGCTAACCCCATTACTGCTGCATACGGGAGTAGTATCTGTATACCCCCCATCAGAGCAAGCAGTTTTGAGCTAAATCATCATCTCATTATCATGGTGCAGCAAAATTGCCAGTATTCCGGTCTTCCACAGGAAGAACCTACTGAGTTTCTGGCACAGTTTTTATAAATTGCTGACACGGTACGTGATAAAGAAGTGGATCAGGATGTATACAGACTATTACTGTTTTCATTTGCTATAAAAGATCAAGCTAAGAGGTGGTTAAATAACCAACCCACAGCAAGCATAAGAACATGGAAACAACTATCAGATAAATTCCTGAATCAATATTTCCCTCCAAATAGGATGACACAGCTAAGGCTGGACATCTAAGGCTTTAAACAAGAGGATCATGAATCTCTTTATAATGCCTGGGAGAGGTATAGAGGGATGCTAAGGAAATGCCCCTCTGAAATGATTTCAGAGTGGGTACAGTTAGACATCTTCTACTATGGGCTTACAGAAAAAGCTCAAATATCTCTAGATCACTCAGCTGGTGGATCTATACATATGAGAAAGACAATTGAAGAGGCTCAAGAACTCATTGATACATTTGCTAGAAATCAGTATCTGTACTTAAGCAGTGAGTCATCCCTGAAAGAAGAGGCTAAAGCAGTATCTACTGAACTTAGCCCTCAAGAACAAGTTGCTGAACTCAATCAGCAATTGCTTATTACAACAAAATAATTCGCAGAATTCAAAGAGATACTCCAAGACACTAAAAATGCTAACCAAAGTATGGAAGCACAATTGGATCAGACAAGACAGCAGCTACCTAAATAGATAACAGAAGAATGTCAAGCTGTTCACTTAAGGAGTGGAAAAACACTGAATGTATCAATCCAAGGTAGCATGAAGCCAAGAAAGGAACAACTGACAAAGGATCATTTTCCTTTACCATTCATAGACCAAATGCTAGAGAGATTAGCAGGTCATGAATACTACTGCTTTTTGGATGGCTATTCCGGCTACAACCAAATTGCAGTAGACCTTCAAGACCAAGAGAAAACAGCATTCACATGTCCATCTGGAGTATTTGTCTACAGAAGGATGCCATTTGGTCTGTGCAATGCACCTGCAACCTTTCAGAGGTGCATGCTCTTTATATTCTCTGATATGGTAGAGAAGTTTTTGGAAGTCTTCATGGATGACTTCTCAGTATTTAGAGACTCATTCAGCTCCTGTCTTGACCATCTAGCACTTGTTCTGAAAAGATGCCAAGAGACTAACCTGGTTTTAAACTGGGAGAAATGTCACTTTATGGTGACTGAAGGAATTGTCCTTGGGCACAAAATTTCGAACAAAAGAATAGAGGTGAATAAAGCTAAGGTAGAGGTAATTGAAAAATTACCACCACTTGCCAATGTTAAGGCAATCAGAAGCTTTCTGGGGCATGCAGGGTTCTATAGAAGGTTTATATAGGATTTTTCAAAAATTGCAAAACCTCTGAGCAATCTGCTAGCTACTGACACACTATTTGTCTTTGACACGGAGTGTCTGCAGGTGTTTGAAACTCTGAAAGCTAAGCTGGTCACAGCACCAGTTATTTTTGCACCAGACTGGACATTATTATTCGAACTAATGTGTGATGCCAGTAACCATGCCATTGGTGCAGTATTGGGATAGAGGCATAATAAGCTTCTGCATGTCATTTATTTATGCTAGCCGTGTTTTAAATGATGCACAGAAAAATTACACAACCACAGAAAAGGAGTTACTTGCAGTGGTCTATGCCATTGACAAGTTCAGATCTTACTTAGTAGGATCAAAAATGATTGTGTACACTGACCATGCTGCTCTAAAATATCTCCTCACAAAGCAGGATTCAAAACTCAGACTCATAAGATGGGTGTTCCTTCTGCAAGAGTTTGATATTGAAATAAGAGACAGAAAAGGGACAGAGAACCAAGTAGCAGATCACCTGTCCCAGATAGAACCAGTAGCAGGAGCGTTCCTCCCTCCTACTGAGATCTCTGAAACCTTCCCGGATGAGCAACTCTTTGCCATTCAGGAAGTACCATGGTTTGCAGACATTGCAAACTATAAAGCTGTGAGATTCATAACCAAGGAGTACAACAAGGTGCAAACGAAAAAATTGATTTCTGATGCAAAATACTACTTGTGGGATGAACCATATCTCTTTAAGAGGTATGCAGATGGAATGATTCGTAGATGTGTGCCTAGAGAAGAGGCACAGAAAATCCTATGGCATTACCATGGATCACAGTATGGAGGACATTTCGAAGGTGAACGAACAGCCACCAAGGTTCTCCAGTATGGCTTCTACTGGCCTACTCTCTATAGAGACTCCTGAGAGTTTGTACGTAACTGTGACAGTTGCCAGAGAGCTGGTAATCTGCCTCACGGTTATGCCATGCCTCAACAAGGGATCTTAGAGATTAAGTTGTTTGATGTATGGGGTATTGATTTCATGGGGCCTTTCCCACCATCATATTCAAACACTTACATTCTGGTGGCAGTAGACTATGTATCTAAATGGGTAGAGGCAATTGCAAGTTTGCAACACCCACTAATGATACTAAGACAGTGATGAAGTTCCTCCAGAAGCATATCTTCAGCAGGTTCAGTGTCCCTAGGATACTGATCAGCGATGGAGGCACTCATTTCTGCAATAAACAGCTTGACTCTGCTATGGTCTGATATGGAATTAACCATAAAGTGGCAACTCCATATCATCCACAGACAAATGGGCAGGCTGAAGTCTCAAATAGAGAACTAAAACGAATCCTGGAGTGGACTGTGAATGCCCGCAGAAAGGATTGGGTAAGAGGTCTGGATGATGCTCTGTGGGCATACAGAACAGCATTCAAGACTCCTATAGGGACCTCTCCATACCAGCTTGTGTATGAAAAAGCCTGTCATCTACCAGTGGAACTGGAACACAAGGCCTACTGGGCAACCAGGTTCCTAAACCTTGATACTAAGGTAGCTGGAGAGAGGAGACTACTCCAGTTGAATGAGCAGGAAGAATTCAGACTCAATGCTTTTGAAAATGCCAAAATTTATAAGGAGAAAGCAAAAACATGGCATGACAAAAGGCTATCATCTAGAGTCTTTGAGACAGGACAGAAGGTCCTGCTGTTTAACTCTAGGCTCAGATTGTTCCCCGGGAAATTGAAATCCCGGTGGAGGGGTGGTGCACGAAATCGTGATTGTTCATTCCTTGGTAATGGTGCCGAAAACTTAATACGCACGTTCATAATCTTAATTCTGTTTCACAACTCCGCACAACTAACTAGCAAGTGCATTGGGTCGTCCAAGTAATAAACCTTACGTGAGTAAGGGTCGATCCCACGGAGATTGTCGGCCTAAAGCAAGCTATGGTCACCTTGTAAATCTCAGTCAGGCGGATTCAAATGGTTATAGAGATTTGATAATTAAAAGATAAATAAAATGTAAAATAAAGATAGAGATACTTATGTAATTCATTGGTGAGAATTTCAGATAAGCGATAGAGATGCTTTTGTTCCTCCTGAACCTCTGCTTTCCTGCCGTCTTCATCCAATCCTTCATACTCCTTTCCATGGCAAGTTGTATGTTGGGCATCACTGTTGTCAATGGCTACATCCCGTCCTCTCTGTGAAAATGGTCCAATGCGCTGTTACTGCATGGCTAATCATCTGTCGGTTCTCGATCATACTGGAATAGGATTTACTATCCTTTTGCATCTGTCACTACGCCCAGCACTCGCGAGTTTGAAGCTCATCACAACCATCCTTTCCCAGATCCTACTTGGAATACCATAGACAAGGTTTAGACTTTTCGGATCTCAGGAATGGCCGTCCATGGGTTCTAACTTATACCACAAAAATTCTAATATCTCGGACTCGGTCCCCTGTATTAGATACCTAAGAGATACTCATTCTATCTCATCTTCATGTAGAATGGAAGTGGTTGTCAGGAAGGCGTTCATAGGTGAGAATGGTGATGAGCGTCACATAATCATCACATTCATCATGTTCTTGGGTGCGAATGAATATCTTAGAATAGGAATAAGCTTGAATAGAATAGAAAAACAATAGTACTTTGCATTAATTCATGAGGAACAGCAGAGCTCCACACCTTAATCTATGGTGTGTAGAAACTCTACCGTTGAAAATACATAAGAACAAGGTCCAGGCATGGCCAAATGGCCAGCCTCCCAAAATGGCATATGAATTTGAAAATAGGGAAAAAGGACCCCCAATACAATAGTAAAAAGTTCTACTTATACTAAACTAGTTATTAGGGTTACAAAAATAAGTAATTGATGCATAAAATCACTTCCGGGCCCACTTGGTGTGTGCTTAGGTTGAGCATTAAAGCTTTCATGTGCAGAAATCTTCCTTGGAGTTAAACACCAGTTTGTAACCTGTTTCTGGCGTTTAACTCTGCTTTGCAACCTGTTTCTGGCGTTTAAATCCAGAATAGGGCAGAGAGCTGGCGTTGAATGCCAGTTTGCGTCGTCTAAAATTGGACAAAGTATGGACTATTATATATTGCTGGAAAGCTCTGGATGTCTACTTTCCAACGCAATTAAGAGAGCGCCATTTAGAGTTCTTTAGCTCCAGAAAATCTACTTTGAGTGCAGGGAGGTCAGAATCCAACAACATCTGCAGTCCTTCTTCAACCTCTGTATCTGATTTTTGCTCAAGTCCCTCAATTTCAGCCAGAAATTACCTGAAATCACAGAAAAACACACAAACTCATAGTAAAGTCCAGAAATGTGATTTTTATTTAAAAACTAATAAAAATATACTAAAAACTAACTAAATCATACTAAAAACTATGTAAAAATAATGCCAAAAAGCGTATAAATTATCCGCTCATCACAACACCAAACTTAAATTGTTGCTTGTCCCCAAGCAACTGAAAATCAAATAGGATAAAAAGAATAGAATATACTATAAATCCTAAAATATCAATGAAACTTAGCTCCAATCAGATGAGCGGGACTAGTAGCTTTTTGCCTCTTGAATAGTTTTGGCATTTCACTTTATCCATTGAAGTTCAGAATGATTGGCATCTATAGAAACTTAGAATTCAGATAGTGTTATTGATTCTCCTAGTTCAGTATGTTGATTCTTGAACACAACTACTTTATGAGTCTTGGCCGTGGCCCTAAGCACTTTGTTTTCCAGTATTACCACCGGATACATAAATGCCACAGACACATAACTGGGTGAACCTTTTCAGATTGTGACTCAGCTTTGCTAAAGTCCCCAATTAGAGGTGTCCAGGATTCTTAAGCACACTCTTCTTTTGCTTTGGACCTCGACTTTAACCGCTCAGTCTCAAGTTTTCACTTGACACCTTCACGCCACAAGCACATGGTTAGGGACAGCTTGGTTTAGCCGCTTAGGCCAGGATTTTATTCCTTTAGGCCCTCCTATCCACTGATGCTCAAAGCCTTGGATCCTTTTTATTACCCTTGCCTTTTGGTTTTAAGGGCTATTGGCATTTTGCTCTTGCCTTTTGGTTTTAAGAGCTTTTGGCTTTTTCTGCTTGCTTTTTCTTTTTCTTTCTTTTTTTTTCACCATTTTTCTTTTCTCTTTTTTTTCTTTCGCAAGCTTTTCTATATTCACTGCTTTTTCTTGCTTCAAGAATCAATTTTATGATTTTTCAAATTATCAAATAACATTTCTCCTTTTCATCATTCTTTCAAGAGCCAACATATTTAACATTCATAAATCACAATATCAAAAGACATATGCACTGTACAAGCATTCATTCAGAAAACAAAAAATATTGTCACCATATCAAAATAATTAAACTAGTTTCAAGGATGAATTCGAAACCATGTACTTCTTGTTCTTTTGTAATTAAAACATTTTTCATTTAAGAGAGGTAATGGATTCATAGGACATTCATAACTTTAAGGCATAGACACTTAAATACTAATGATCATGTAATAAGACACAAACATAAACATAAAGCATAGTAAACGAAAAACAGAAAATAAGAACAAGGAGATTAAGGAATGGGTCTACCTTAGTGAGGGTGATGCTTTCCTCTTCTTGAAGAACCAATAGTGCTCTTGAGCTCCTCTATGTCTCTTCCTTGCTTTTGTTGCTCCTCCCTCATAGCTCTTTGATCTTCTCTAATCTCATGGAGGATGATGGAGTGCTCTTGGTGCTCCATCCTTAGTTGTCCCATGTTGGAAGTTAATTCTCCTAAGGAAGTGTTGATTTGCTCCCAATAGTTTTGTGGAGGGAAGTGCATCCCTTGAGGCATCTCAGGGATTTCATGGTGAGGAATTTTCTCATGCTCTTGTTGAGGTCCATGATCTCTTGTTTGCTCCATCCTTTTCTTAGTGATGGGCTTGTCCTCTTCAATAAGGATGTCTCCCTCTATGTCAATTCCAGCCGAATTGCAGAGGTGACAAATGAGGTGAGGAAAGGCTAACCTTGCTAAAATGGAGGACTTGTCAGCCACCTTGTAGAGTTCTTGAGGTATAATCTCATGAACTTCCACTTCCTCCATGATACTATGGATCATGATGGCCCGGTCTATAGTAACTTCAGACCGGTTGCTAGTAGGAATGATTGAACGTTGAATAAACTCCAACCATCCTCTAGCTACAGGCTTAAGGTCCAGTCTTCTCAATTGAACCGGCTTGCCTCTTGAGTCAACTTTCCATTGAGCTCCTTCCACACATATGTCCATGAGGACTTGGTCCAACCTTTGATCAAAGTTGACCCTTCTAGTGTAGGGGCGTGCGTTTTCTTCCATCATTGGCAAGTTGAACGCCAGCCTTACATTTTCCGGACTGAAATCTAAGTATTTCCTCCGAACCATGGTAAGCCAATGCTTTAGATTCGGGTTCACACTTTGTTCATGGTTCCTAGTGATCCGTGTGTTTGCATAGAACTCTTGAACCATTAAGATCCCGACTTGTTGAATGGGGTTGGTGAGAACTTCCCAACCTCTTCTTCGGATCTCATGTCGGATCTCTGGATACTCTTTTTGAGCTTGAAAGGGACCTCAGGGATCACTTTCTTCTTGGCCACGACTTCATAGTAGTGGTTTTGATGGACCTTTGAGATGAATCTCTCCATCTCCCATGACTCAGAGGTGGAAGCAATTGCCTTCCCTTTCCTCTTTCTAGAGGTTTCTCTGGCCTTAGGTGCCATTAATGGTTATGGAAAAATAAAAAGTAGAGCTTTTACCACACCAAACTTAAAATGTTTGCTCGTCCCCGAGAAAAATTAAAAAGAAAGAAGGAGAAGAAGAAGAGAAATGGAGGAGAGGGAGAGATGGGTGCATTCGGCCAAGGGGAAGAAGAGAGGGTTGTGTTGTGTGAAAATGAAGAAGGAATGAGGGGTTTATATAGGAGTGTGGGGAGGGTTAGGGTTCGGCTATTAGGGTTGGGTTTGGGAGGGAAAATAGTTTGAATTTTGAAGGTAAGTGGGGTTTTTGGGAAAGAGAGGATAGATGTGAGTGGTGAAGAGGTGATAGGGAAGAGTGATTGAGTTGATTGGTGAAGGGTATTTAGGGAAGAGAGTTATGAAAAGGTGTGAAGAGGAGAGAAGAAGTGGTGGGGATCCTGTGGGGTCAAGGACTTAACATCCCTGCTCTAATTAGGCGTGTAAAACGCCCTTGCTGTGTAATCCTGGCGTTTAACGCCAGATTACTGCCTGTTTTTGGCGTTAAACGCCCAAATGTAGCTTGTTTCTAGCGTTTAACGCCAGGTAGATGCTTGTTTCTGGAGTTAAACGCCAGCTTGGTGCTTATTTCTGGCGTTAAATGCCAGACAGATGCTTGTTTCTGGCGTTTAAACGCCAGGATGCTCCTCCTCCAGGGTGTGCTATTTTTAATGCTGTTTTTCATTCTATTTTTGATTTTTCAGTAGTTTGTGACTCCACATGATCATCAACCTAATAAAACACGAAATAATAATAAAAATAAAATAGATATAATTAAATAACATTGGGTTGCCGCCCAACAAGTGCTTCTTTAATGTCAATAGCTTGACAGTGAGCTCTCATGGAGCCTCACAGATGTTCAGAGCATTGTTGGAACCTCCCAACACCAAACTTAGAGTTTGACTGTGGGGGCTTTGGTTGACTCTACAGTGAGAGAAGCTTTTCATGCTTCCTCTCCATGGTTACAGAAGGAGAACCTTGAGTTTTAAATACAAGGTAGTCCTCATTCAGTTGAAGGATCAACTCTCCTCTGTCCACATCAATCACAGCTCTTGTTGTGGCTAGGAAGGGTCTTCCAAGGATGATGGATTCATCCTCATCCTTCCCAGTATCTAGGATTATGAAATCAGCAGGGATGTAAAGGCCTTCAACCGTTACTAGCACGTCCTCTACTAGTCCATAAGCCTGTTTTCTTGAGTTGTCTGCCATCTCTAATGAGATTCTAGCAGTTTGCACCTTAAAGATCCCAAGTTTCTCCATTACAGAGAGTGGCATTAAGTTTATTCCTGACCCCAGGTCACACAGAGCCTTCTCAAAGGTCATGGTGCCTATGGTACATGGTATTAGGAATTTATTAGGATCTGTTTCTTTTGAGGTAATTTCTGCCTATCCAATGCATTCAGTTCATTGGTGAGCAAGGGAGGTTCATCTTCCCAAGTCTCATTACCAAATAATTTGAAATCCAGCTTCATGATTGCACCAAGGTACTTAGCAACTTGCTCTTCAGTAACTCCTTCATTCTCTTCAGAAGAAGAATACTCATCAGAGCTTATGAAGGGCAGAAGAAGGTTTAATGGAATATCTATGGTCTCTAGATGACCTTCAGATTCCTTTGGTTCCTCAAAGGGATACTCCCTATTGGTCACTGAACGTCTCAAGAGGTCTTCCTCACTGGGATTCACGTCCTCCTCCTCCTCTTTGGGTTCGGCCACACCAAGCAAGGTAATGGCCTTGCACTCTCTTTTTGGATTCTCTTCTGTATTGCTTGGGAAAGTACTAGGAGGGGTTTCAGTGACTCTTTTACTCAGCTGGCCCATTTGTGCCTCCAAATTTCTAATGGAGGACCTTGTTTCATTCATGAAACTTAAAGTGGCCTTAGATAGATCAGAGACTATATTTGCTAAGCTATATAGATTCTGCTCAGAATTCTCTGTTTGTTGCTGAGTGGATGATGGAAAAGGCTTGCTATTGCTAAACCTGTTTCTTCCACCATTGTTAAAGCCTTGTTGAGGCTTTTGTTGATCCTTCCATGAGAAATTTGGATGATTTCTCCATGAGGGATTATAGGTATTTCCATAGGGTTCCCCTATGTAATTCACCTCTACTATTGCAGGGTTCTCAGGATCATAAGCTTCTTCTTCAGAAGATGCCTCTTGAGTACTGTTGGATACAGCTTGCATTCCATTCAGACTCTGAGAAATCATATTGACTTGCTGAGTCAATATTTTGTTCTGAGCCAATATGGCATTCTGAGTATCAATTTCAAGAACTCCCTTCCTCTGAGGCGTCCCATTACTCACAGGATTCCTTTCAGAAGTGTACATGAACTGGTTATTAGCAACCATGTCAATGAGTTCCTGAGCTTCTGCAGGCGTTTTCTTTAGGTGAATGGATCCACCTGCAGAATGGTCCAGTGACATCTTAGATAATTCAGACAGACCATCATAGAATATATCCAGGATGGTCCATTCTAAAAGCATGTCAGAAGGACACTTTTTGGTCAGTTCTTTGTATCTCTCCCAAGCTTCATAGAGGGATTCACCTTCTTTCTGTTTGAAGGTTTGAACATCCACTCTAAGCTTGCTAAGCTTTTGAGGAGGAAATAACTTGGCTAAGAAAGCCGTAAACAGCTTATCCCAAGAGTTCAGGCTATCTTTAGGTTGAGAGTCCAACCATACTCTAGCTCTGTCTCTTACAGTAAACGGGAAAAGCATAAGTCTGTAGACCTTGGGATCAACCCCATTGGTCTTAACAGTATCACAGATTTGTAAGAATTCAGTTAAGAACTGAAAAGGATTTTCTGATGGAAGTCCATGAAACTTGCAATTCTGTTGCATCAGAGAAACTAATTGAGGCTTTAGCTCAAAATTGTTTGCTCCAATGGCAGGGATTGAGATGCTTCTTTCATGTAAATTGAAATTTGGTGCAGTAAAGTCACCAAGCATCTTCCTTGCATTGTTATTATTTTCGGCCATGTCTCCTTCTTTTTCAAAAATTTCTGTCAGATTTTCTCCAGAGAGTTGTGCTTTAGCTTCCCTTAGCTTCCTCTTCAGAGTCCTTTCAGGTTTAGGATTAGCTTCAACAAGAATGTTCTTATCCTTGTTCCTGCTCATATGAAAAAGAAGAAAACAAAAAAGAAAATATGGAATCCTCTATGTTACAGTATAGAGATTCCTCTATGTGAGTATAAGAAGATAAGAATTGAAGAAGGAAAAGATAAGAATCCAAACACAAGGGAGAAGAGTGGGTTTGAATTCTTTGATGAAGAGGAGTGTTAGTAAATAAATAAATAATTAAAAGGAGATGAGGGAGAAGAATTTTCGAAAATCATTGAAAAGAAAAGAAAAATATTTTTGTTTTTAATTTAAAAATTAAAGTTATAATTCAAAAATTAAAAAAAAAAAGAGAATTAAAATTAAATTAAAATTTAATTCAATTGGTTAATTAAAAAGGAATTTTGAAAAAAAGGAAGGTAATTTTCGAAAATTAAGAGAGAGAGAATTAGTTAGGTAGTTTTGAAAAAGATGAGAATCAAACGAAAAGGTAAGATTAATTGAAAGAGATTTGAAAATCAATTTTGAAAAGATAAGAAGTTAGAAAAGATTTTGAAATTGATTTTGAAAAAGATGTGATTGAAACTTATTTTGAAAAAGATTTGAAAAAAGAAATTTAAAAAGATTTGATTTTGAAAATTAAAGTTGATTACTTGACTAACAAGAAACTAAAAAGATATGATTCTAGAGTTTAAAGATTGAACCTTTCTTACTAGGCAAGTAACAAACTTAAAATTTTTGAATCAATCACATTAATTGTTAGCATAGATTTTGAAATTATGAAACAAAATAAGAAAAAGATTTTTGAAAATCAATTTGAAATTTTCGAAAATTATGAGAAAAAAATGAAAAAGATTTGATTTTTTTGAAAAAAGATTTGAAAAAATTAAGGTTTTTAAATTGAAAATTTGACTTGACTCATAAGAAACAACTAAATTTTAAAAAAATTTGAAAAAGTCAACTCAAATTTTCGAAAATTTATGAGAGAATAAGGGATAGATATATTTTTTTTATTTTTGACTTTTTAATGATGAGAGAGAAAAACAATAAAAATACCCAATGCATAAAAGTTTTGGATCAAAACAACTGATGCATGCAAGAACACTATGAATGTCAAGATGAACACCAAGAACACTTTGAAGATCATGATGAACAACAAGAACTTATCTTTGAAAAATTTTCAAGAAAAGAAAACATGCAAGACACCAAACTTAGAATGCATGTGAAGATCAAACAAGAGGATTCATCAAGAACAACTTGAAGATCATGAAGAATGCAATGCATGAATTTTCGAAAAATGCAAGAAATTTTAGAAACATGCAATTGACACCAAACTTAAAATTTGACTCAAGACTCAAACAAGAAACACAAAATTATTTTTTGGTTTTATGATTTTATAATTTTTTTTGGATTTTTCGAAAATTATTTGGAAAAAGTAAAATAAGGATTTCAAAAATTTTAATAGGAATTCCAGGAATCTTGCAAAGTTAGTCTAAAGCTCCAGTCCAGGAATTAGACATGGCTTACTAGCCAGCCAAGCTTTCAGTGAAAGCTCCGGTCCAAAACACTAGACATGGCCAATGGCCAGCCAAGCTTTAGCAGATACAAATCAGACATACAACAGCTGATACTTCATCCAACTTCATTCTATGCTGATAAGTGGAAGCCCCAGTCCAAATGAATTAGACATGGCTTTACAGCCAGCCAGGTTTCAACATGCTTCATGAAACTCTAGAATTCATTCTTAAAAATTATGAAGAACATAGAATAAATTTTTTTGAAAAATATATTTTTTTCTTTGATTTTTCGAAAATAAAAAGAATAAAAACAAAAACTTAAAATTAAAATAAAATTACCTAATCTGAGCAACAAGATGAACCGTCAGTTGTCCAAACTCGAACGATCCCCGGCAACGGCGTCAAAAACTTAGTGCACGAAATTGTGATCATCAACAACGGTGCCAAAGACTTGGTGCTCTCAAACGTGAATCACACTTTGTCACAACTTTGCACAACTAACCAGCAAGTGCACTGGGTCGTCCAAGTAATAAACCTTACGTGAGTAAAGGTCGATCCCACGGAGATTGTCGGCCTGAAGCAAGCTATGGTCACCTTGTAAATCTCAGTCAGGCGGATTCAAATGGTTATAGAGATTTGATAATTAAAAGATAAATAAAACGTAAAATAAAGATAGAGATACTTATGTAATTCATTGGTGAGAATTTCAGATAAGCGTATAAAGATGCTTTTGTTCCTCCTGAACCTCTGCTTTCCTGCTGTCTTCATCCAATCCTTCATACTCCTTTTCATGGCAAGCTGTATATTGGGCATCACCGTTGTCAATGGCTACATCCCGTCCTCTCTGTGAAAATGGTCCAATGCACTGTCACTGCATGGCTAATCATCTGTCGGTTCTCGATCGTACTGGAATAGGATTTACTATCCTTTTGGGTCTGTCACTATGCCCAGCACTCGCGAGTTTGAAGCTCGTCACAACCATCCATTCCCAAATCCTACTTGGAATACCACAGACAAGGTTTAGACTTTTCGGATCTCAGGAATGGCCGTCCATGGGTTCTAACTTATACCACGAAGATTCTAATATCTCGGACTCGGTCCCCTGTATTAGATACCTAAGAGATACTCATTCTATCTCATCTTCATGTAGAACGGAAGTAGTTGTTAGGCACGCGTTCATAGGTGAGAATGGTGATGAGCGTCACATAATCATCACATTCATCATGTTCTTGGGTGCGAATGAATATCTTAGAATAGGAATAAGCTTGAATTGAATAGAAAAATAATAGTACTTTGCATTAATTCATGAGGAACAGCAGAGCTCCACACCTTAATCTATGGTATGTAGAAACTCTACCGTTGAAAATACATAAGTGATGAAGGTCCAGGCATGGCCGAATGGCCAGCCCCCATAAAGGTCTAAGATTGCATAAGACTAATCAGAGATCGGTCAAAAGACTCTGCATACAATAGTAAAAAGTTCTATTTATACTAAACTAGTTACTAGGGTTACAGAAGATAAGTAAATGATGCAAAAATCCACTTCCGGGCCCACTTGGTGTGTGCTTGGACTGAGCATTGAGCTTTCATGTGTAGAGACTCTTTTTGGAGTTAAACGCCAGGTTGTAGCCTGTTTCTAGCGTTTAACTCTAGAATAGGGCAGGAAGCTGGCGTTAAACGCCAGTTTGCGTCATCTAAACTCAGGCAAAGTATGGACTATTATATATTGCGGGAAAGCCCTGGATGTCTACTTTTCAACGCAATTTAGAGCGCACCATTTGGGGTTCTATAGCTCCAGAAAATCCATTTTGAGTGCAGGGAGGTCAGAATCCAACAGCATCTGCAGTCCTTTTTAAGCCTCTGAATCAGATTTTGCTCAGGTCCCTCAATTCCAGCCAGAAATTACCTGAAATCACAGAAAAACACACAAACTCCTAGTAAAGTCCAGAAATGTGATTTTCATTCAAAAAATAATAATAACATAGTGAAAACTAACTAAATTATACTAAAAACATACTAAAAATAATGCCAAAAAGCGTATAAATTATCCGCTCATCAAGGGGCCCATATGTGATTACAAGTGTGTCACCATATGGCTATGTAGAACTTCAAGATATTGATTCTGACAAAAAGTTCATTGTTAATGGACAGAGAATCAAACATTATCTTGAAGGCAATGTTGATCAAGAATGCTCAAAGCTGAGACTAAGTTAAAAGCTTAGTAAAGTCCAGCTAAAGACAGTAAAGAAGCACTTGCTGGGAGGCAACCCAGCCATTATCAATAATTAGATATTTTTAATAGTTAGATAAGTCTTTTTAATTTTGTTTTCCTTGTTAATTAATATATTTTCAGTGAATAGGTCAGGAAAATGGAGGTTCAACACATAAAACAGAGAAATCACAAAGGAAAGGAGCTCATTGGCGTCAAAACGCCAGTAAAGAGGTAATCTGGGCCATTCTGGGTGTTCAGAAAAATACCCAGTGAAGAAGGATTTCTGGCGTTTAATGCCAGCCAGGGTACCTGGCTGGGCGTTAAACGCCCAAAATGGCCACCAGATGGGCGTTAAACGCCAGAATGGATATCATTCTGGGCGTTTAATGTAAGAACAGCTAGGGGAAAGGTAATTTCGTTTCAATTCAAATTTTTTCGAATTTTCATGTTTTAAATCAAAATTTTCTACATCCAAACATTACAAACATTCATCTTTTAATTTCCATTCACAAAAATTTATAAACTTATAAATTCTTATTGATTCTTCTTCAAATTCTTTTCAAATCTTTTTCAAAAAATCATTTATCTTTCCAATTTCTTTTCAAATCTTTTCAATTCATTCATATTATCTTTTATTTTTTAGATGCATAAACAAAAAATTTTGGATTTAGCTTCCTTATATCTTCTTCATATCTTTTAAATTTTGAAAACTATCTTCTCTTTTGCACGTCATGTTTATCTTGTATCAATCATATCTTTTTCTAAAATTTCGAAACCATACCCTCCCTCCCCTCTATTTATACATTCGGCCATCACCCCTCCTCCATCATTCGAATCATTCTCTCCATCTACTCATCTTCTTTCTTTGCTTTTGCTTGAGGACAAGCAAACCTCTAAGTTTGGTGTGATTTTCCGTGATCATTAACCAAGATCATGGCCCCTAAAGGAAAAAAAAACCACTCCAAGAGGCAAGAAAAAAAAAACAATCCAAAACCACAATGGATGCATGAGAGGTTCTGCACCAAAGAACATGCAGATCATTACTTCAAAATAGTGTGCAGAAGATTAGTGATCCCGGAAGTCAAGTTCGATATGAAAGAAGACGAATATCTGGAGATCCAAGAGTAGATTTGAAACAAAGGCTGGGAAATCCTAGCTAATCCTGAGATGAATGTGGGAAGAAACATGGTCCAGGAATTCTATGCAAATCTGTGGCTGACAGATAAGCAAAGAATGGAGGGAACTACCTTCCACACTTTTCAAACCATGGTTAGAGGGAGAATTATCTACTTCTATCTTGACAAAGTGAGAGAAGTCCTCAAACTTTCTCAACTGCAGGATGATCCAGAATCCTTTAATAGGAGAATGGCTAAAGATAAAAAGTTGGATCAAGTTCTAGATGACATATGCCTCCCTGGAACCAAGTGGATAACCAATTCAAAAGGTATCCCAAACCAACTAAAGAGAGGAGACCTTAAGCCAGTTGCTAGGGGCTGGCTAGATTTCATTGGGTGATCCATACTTCCCACCAGTAACCACTCTGAAGTCACTGTCAAAAGAGCAGTGATGATCCACTGTATTATGCTGGGAAAAGAAGTGGAGGTTCATCAATTAATTCCTTGTGAAATTTACACAATTGCAAACAAGGAATCCACTGAGGCGAAATTGGCCTACCCAAGCTTGATTAGTCTGCTATGCAAAGATGCGGGGGTACAGATGGGTGTGGATGAATTTATCCCAGTTGAACGCCCAATCACCAAAAAAAGTGATGGATGGACCTCAAATTCAAGATAACCCCACCAAGAGGGGGGCGCATGAACTCCTTCCAGAAATTCCTCAATTTGACTCTTGGGCTCGCTTAGAAGCATCTGTCACCAAGCTGCAAGAAGCTGTGAATCAACTCAAAGAGGAGCAGCAGAATCAAAACAGCACGCTTTGCAAACTGCTCATAGAACAAGAGAAACAAGGGTGTGAAATACAGGAGCTAAAGCGCCAGAAGCTGTCCCTTAAAGAGCCAGGCGTCCCACAAATTGAAGGAGCATTTGCCTCTTCCAATGCAGGTTGTTAAGTCCTAATTCTATGATAACTTTTGTTATTAGAGATCTATTTTAAGAGTTACATGAGCATTAGTATTAGAGTCATTTATCTTTTTTTAATTTCCTTTCTTTTATTATTAATTGTCTGCTTTCATGCTTATTTCATGTCTTATTTTTATTTCATGATCAATAAAGTTTAGAGTCTATGTCTTAAAGCTATGAATGTCCTATGAATCCTTCACCTTTCTTAAATGAAAAATGTTTTTAATTGCAAAACAACAAGAAGTACATGGATTTCGAAATTCATCTTGAAATTAGTTTAATTATTTTGATGTGGTAGCAATACTTTTTGTTTTTTGAATGAATGCTTGAATAGTGCATATTTTTTATAGTGGAGTTTATGAATGTTAAAATTGTTGGCTCTTGAAAGAATAATGAAAAAGGAGACATGTTATTGATAATCTGAAAAATCATAAAATTGATTCTTGAAGCAAGAAAAAGCAGTAAAAAAAGAGAGAGAGAGAAAAATTAAAAGCAAGGAGAAAAAGCCAGTAACCCTTTAAACTAAAAGGCAAGGGTAAAAAGGATCCAAGGATTTGAGCATTAACAGATAGGAGGGCCCAAAGGAATAAAATCCTGGCCTAAGCGGCTAAATCAAGCTGTCCCTAACCATGTGCTTGTGGCGTGAAAGTGTCAAGCAAAAAGCTTGAGACTGAGCGGTTAAAGTCGTAGTTCAAAGCAAAAAGAGTGTGCTTAAGAGCTTTGGGCACCTCTAACTGGGGACTCTAGCAAAGCTGAGTCACAATCTGAAAAGGTTCACCCAGTTATGTGTCTGTGGCATTTATGTATCTAGTGGTAATACTGGAAAACAAAATGCTTAGGGTCACGACCAAGACTCATAAAGTAGCTGTGTTCAAGAATCAACATACTGAACTAGGAGAATCAATAACACTATCTGAATTCTGAGTTCCTATGGATGCCAATCATTCTGAACTTCACAGGATAAAATGAGATGCCAAAACTGTTCAGAAGCAAAAAGCCACTAGTCCCGCTCATCTAATTAAGACTAATCTTCATTGTTGGAGTTTATTGTATATTCTCTTCTTTTTATCCTATTTTGTTTTTAGTTGCTGGGGGACAAGCAACAATTTAATTTTGGTGTTGTGATGAGCTGATAATTTATACCCTTTTTGGCATTGTTTTTACATAGTTTTTAGTATGTTTTAGTTACTTTTTATTATATTTTTATTAGTTTTTATTCAAAAATCACATTTCTGGACTTTACTATGAGTTTGTGTGTTTTTCTATGATTTTAGGTATTTTCTGGCTGAAATTGAGGGATCTGAGCAAAAATCTGATTCAGAGGTTGAAAAAGGACTGCAGATGCTGTTGGATTCTGACCTCCCTGCACTCGAAGTGGATTTTATAGAGCTACAGAAGCCCAAATGGCACGCTCTCAATTGCGTTGGAAAGTAGACATCATGGGATTTCCAGCAATATATAATAGTCCATATTTTTTCTGAGATTTGATGGCCCAAACTGACACTCAAAGTAAGCCTAAAATTTCTAGCGTAAAACACCCAAACTGGCACCAGAATTGGAGTTAAACGCCCAAACTGGCACCAAAGCTGGCATTTATTAGTTTAGTATAAAAACTACTTTTAGAGATTCAGTTTACAACTTATGACATTTTTACATTTCATATTGTACCTTTGACGGCATGAGTCTCTAAACCCCATAGGTGGGGGTGAGGAGCTCTGCTGTGTTTCAATGGATTAATGCAATTACTACTGTTTTCTATTCAATTACGCTTGATTCTATTCTAAGATACTCACTCGTATTGCAACATGGAGAATATGATGATTTGTGACACTCATCACTATCCTCAATCCTATGAACATGTGCCTGACAACCACTCCGTTCTATCTGAGCTCAACATAGTCATTGGGCGACAGCTTGAGTGCGTATCTCTTGGGTTTCTAATCTATGGACCGAGTCCAGAGGTTAGAACATTCGTGGTATAGGTTAGAATCATTGGCAGCATTATTGGGATCCGAAAAGTCTAAACCTTGTATGTGCTATTCCGAGTAGGATCTGGAAGGGGATGACTGTGACGAGCTTCAAACTCGCGAATGTTGGGCGCAGTGACAGTGTGCAAAAGGATAATGGTCCTATTCCGACACTAGTGAGAACCGACAGATGATTAGCCGTGCGATGACAGCGCTTGGTATTTTTCATCTGAGAGGATCATACAGCCTACTATGGAAGGAAGCCATGCGTGTTTGGAGAAGAAGACAGTAGGAAAGCAGAGATTCAGATGACAGAGCATCTCCGGAACCTCAGCCTGTTTCTCATTACTGAATCACAAGTACTATTTATTTTATGTTATTTATTTTTCATAAATATAATCACTCTTATCATTAATCTCTTGACTAAGATTTACAAAATAACCATAGCTTGCTTCAAGCCGACAATCTCTTTGGGATCGACCCTTACTCACGTAAGGTATTACTTGGACGACCCAGTGCACTTGCTGGTTAGTTGTGTGGAATTGTGAAAAGTGTAATCACAATTTCGTGCACCATCGGTCTTTGGACAATTTCCAAAGTTGTTTTGAATCATTCACATCCCTGCTGTCTAGACCGAACAGAGATGCTCAAACAACACATGGAGCTAAGCATGTTTGTGCGTTGCACCATTGAAACCAACAAGGAAGCCGGAATCAGACCGAGCAAAACTTACCAATCATTTGTGGCAGCAGCTGGCAGCCACCGTGAACTAAATTTTATAGAAAAAGACATCAGGAATTACATCACAAGGGTAGTACGGAATGTTTCCGAATAAGATGATGCCAAAGAATTTGGAAAGTACCTACTAAGAATGAAAGAGAAGAACAAAAATTTCTTCTTTGAGCTCAACCTTGAAGGCGATCACTACATCGAACATGCATTCTGGGTCGACGCAAGAAGCAGGGCTGCATGTGAGTATTTCGGAGACGTGGTTTTATTTGTTACCACCTACAACACAAACAGATATTTGGTTCAGTCACATAGAATTTTAGGTTAAGTGAATTTACAAAGTTCGGTTCATCACAGTCTGGGTACATTTATTTATGCAGGTAAAATCTGGTTTTAGGTTCTTTTGTGGGCGTGAATCACCACGGTCAGTCGACACTTCTCGGATTCGTGAAAATGAAAAATGAGGACATCCAATCATTCAAATGGCTATTTGAGTGTTGGCTCCGTTGCATGGGAGGGAAGGCACTGGTATGCGAAATTGTTACTCAGGTTGTGAATTACTGTTCGAAATTTATTCCCTGGCGATGGCACCAAAAACGGATGCACAGAACCATGGTCTAAACATATCTTCACAACTTCGCATAACTAACTAGCAAGTGCACTGGGTCGTCCAAGTAATAAACCTTACGTGAGTAAGGGTCGATCCCACGGAGATTGTTGGTATGAAGCAAGCTATGGTCACCTTGTAAATCTCAGTCAGGCGGATATAAAATAGTTATGGAGTTTTCGAAATTAATACTAAAATAAGGATAGAAATACTTATGTAAATCATTGGTGAGAATTTCAGATAAGCGTATGGAGATGCATTCATTCCTCTGAACCTCTGCTTTCCTGCTGTCTTCATCCAATCCGTCTTACTCCTTTCTATGGCTGGCTTTATGTAAGGATGTCACCGGTGCCAATGGCTACTTTCAATCCTCTCGGAAAAATGGTCCAAATGCTCTGTCACAGCACGGCTAATCGTCTGGAGGCATCACCCTTGTCGTTGGTTGCATCCTATTCCTCTATGTGAAAATGGTCCGATGCGCTATCACTGCATGGCTAATCATCTTGGAGGTTCTCGATCATACTGGAATAGAATTTACTATCCTTTTGCGTCTGTCACTACGCCCAGCACTCGCGAGTTTGGAGTTCGTCACAGTCATTCAATCCCAGAGTCCTACTCGGAATACCACGGACAAGGTTTAGACTTTCCAGACTCTCATGAATGCCGCCATCAATCTAGCTTATACCACGAAGATTCTGATTAAGAGATCTAAGAGATACTCATTCAATCTAATGTAGAACGGAAGTGGTTGTCAGGCACGCGTTCATAGGGAATGATGATGATTGTCACGTTCATCACATTCAGGTTGAAGTGCGAATGAATATCTTAGAAGCGAAATAAGATGAATTGAATAGAAAACAGTAGTACTTTGCATTAATCTTTGAGGAACAGCAGAGCTCCACACCTTAATCTATGGAGTGCAGAAACTCTACCGTTGAAAATACATAAGTAATGAAGGTCCAGGCATGGCCGAATGGCCAGCCCCCAAACGTGATCAATAGATCAAAAGATAATCCAAAGATGATTCCAAAGATGTCTAATACAATAGTAAAAGGTCCCATTTATAATAAACTAGCTACTAGGGTTTACAGAAGTAAGTAATTGATGCATAAATCCACTTCCGGGGCCCACTTGGTGTGTGCTTGGGCTGAGCTTGAAGTCTACACGTGGAGAGGTCATTCTTGGAGTTGAACGCCAGCTTTTGTGCCAGTTTGGGTGTTGAACTCCACTTTGCAACTTGTTTCTGGCGCTGGACGCCAGAATTGGGCAGAGATCTGGCGTTGAACGTCAGTTTGCGTCATCTAAACTTGGGCAAAGTATAGACTATTATATATTGCTGGAAAGCCCTGGATGTCTACTTTCCAACACAATTGGAAGCGCACTATTTTGAGTTTTGTAGCTCCAGAAAATCTATTTTGAGTGCAGGGAGGTCAGAATCCAACAGCATCAGCAGTCCTTCTTCAACCTCTGAATCTGATTTTTGCTCAAGTCCCTCAATTTCAGCCAGAAAATACCTGAAATCACAGAAAAACACACAAACTCATAGTAAAGTCCAGAAATGTGAATTTAACATAAAAACTAATGAAAACATCCCTAAAAGTAACTAGATTCTACTAAAAACATACTAAAAATAATGCCAAAAAGTGTATAAATTATCCGCTCATCACAACACCAAACTTAAATTGTTGCTTGTCCCCAAGCAACTGAAAATAAAATAGGATAAAAAGAAGAGAATATACTATAAATTCCAAACTATCAATGAAACATAGCTCCAATCAGATGAGCGGGACTTGTAGCTTTTTGCCTCTTGAATAGTTTTGGCATCTCACTTTATCCATGGAGGTTCAGAATGATTGGCATCTATAGGAACTCAGAGTTTAGATAGTGTTATTGACTCTCCTAGTTCAGTATGATGATTCTTGAACACAGCTTCTTTATGAGTCTTGGCTGTGGCCCTAAGCACTTTGTTTTCCAGTATTACCACCGGATACATAAATGCCACAGACACATAATTGGGTGAACCTTTTCAGATTGTGACTCAGCTTTGCTAAAGTCCCCAATTAGAGGTGTCCAGGGTTCTTAAGCACACTCTTTTTTTTTGCTTTGGACCTTGACTTTAACCGCTCAGTCTCAAGTTTTCACTTGACACCTACACGCCACAAGCACATGGTTAGGGACAGCTTGGTTTAGCCGCTTAGGCCAGGATTTTATTCCTTTAGGCCCTCCTATCCACTGATGCTCAAAGCCTTGGGATCCTTTTTCTTTGCCCTTGCCTTTTGGTTTTAAGGGTTATTGGCTTTTTGCGCTTGCCTCTTGGTTTTAAGAGCTTTTGGCTTTTTCTCTTTCTTTCTATTTTTTTCGCCCCTTTTTTTTTTCTGCAAGCTTTGTTCTTTGCTGCTTTTTCTTGCTTCAAGAATCATTTTTATGATTTTTCAGATTATCAAATAACATGTTTCCTAGTCATCATTCTTTCAAGAGCCAACATATTTAACATTCTTAAACAACAACTTCAAAAGACATATGTATTGTTCAAGCATACATTCAGAAAACAAGAAGCATTGTCACCACATCAATATAATTAAACTAAGTTCAAGGATAAATTCAAAACTCATGTACTTCTTGTTCTTTTGAATTAAAACATTTTTCATTTAAGAGAGGTGATGGATTCATAGGATATTCATAACTTTAAGACAAAGTTACTAACTACTAATGATCATGTAATGAAGACACAAACATAGATAAGCACTTAACATAGAGAAAACAAAAAACAGAGAAAGTAAGAACAAGGAATGAGTCTACCTTAGTGATGGTGGCGTTTCCTTCTTGAGGAACCAATGATGTCCTTGAGCTCTTCTATGTCTCTTCCTTGTCTTTGTTGCTCCTCCCTCATTGCTTTTTGATCTTCTCTAATTTCATGAAGGATGATGGAGTGCTCTTGATGTTCCACCCTTAATTGTCCCATGTTGGAACTTAATTCTTCTAGGGAGGTGTTGAATTGCTCCCAATAGTTTTGTGGAGGAAAATGCATTTGAGGCATCTCCAGGATCTCATGGTGATGAGCTTCCTGTGCCTCTTGAGCTCCATGAATGGGCTCTCTTGCTTGCTCCATCTTTTTCTTAGTGATGGGCTTTTCTTCCTCAATGGGAATGTCTCCTTCTATGGAAGCTCCAGCTGAGTAACATAGATGGCAGATAAGATGAGGAAAAGCTAGCCTTGCCCCCGGAGAGGGCTTTTCGGCTATTTTGTAGAGTTCAAGGGAGATGACTTCATGAACCTCTACTTCTTCTCCAATCATGATGCTATGGATCATGATGGCCCGATCCACAGTAACTTCAGATCGGTTGCTAGTGGGGATAATGGAGCGTTGGATGAACTCCAACCATCCTCTAGCCACAGGCTTGAGGTCCAATCTTCTTAGTTGAACCGGCTTGCCTTTGGAGTCAATCTTCCATTGAGCTCCTTCCACACATATGTCCATGAGGACTTAGTCCAACCTTTGATTAAAGTTGACCCTTCTAGTGTAGGGGCGTTCATCTCCTTGCATCATAGGCAAGTTAAACGCCAACCTCACATTTTCCGGACTAAAATCCAAGTATTTCCCCCGAACCATTGTAACATAGTTCTTTGGATCCGGGTTCTTACTTTGATCATGGTTCTTGGTGATCCATGCATTGGCATAGAACTCTTGAACCATTAGGATGCCGACTTGTTGGATGGGATTTGTTAGAACTTCCCAACCTCTTCTTTGAATTTCATGTCGGATCTCCGGATACTCATTTCTTTTGAGTTTGAAAGGGACCTCGGGGATTACCTTCTTCTTGGCCACAACATCATAGAAGTGGTCTTGATGAGCTTTGGAGATGAATTTTTCCATCTCCCATGACTCGGAGGTGGAAGTTTTTGTTTTCCCTTTCCCTTTTCTAGAGGATTCTCCGGTCTTAGGTGCCATCAATGGTAATGGAAAAACAAAAAGCTTATGCTTTTACCACACCAAACTTAGAATATTGCTCGCCCTCGAGCAAGAAAATAAAGAATTAGATGAAGAAGAAGAAGAAAAGATGGAGAAGAGGGGGGAGGTGTGTTTCGGCCAAGAAGAGAAGAGAGGGTTGTGTTGTGTGAAAATGAGGAAGAATGGAAGGCTTTATATAGGGAAGGGAGGGGGAGTTAAGGTTCGGCCATATGGGTGGGTTTGGGTGGGAAATTGATTTGAATTTTGAAGGTAGGTGGAGTTTATTGGGTAGGTTTATGGGGAAGAGTGGGTGGATGTGAGTGGTGAAGGGTTAATAGGGAAGAGAGATGGAGGTGATAGGTGAAGGGTTTTGGGGAAGAGTGTTTATTGGGAATAGAGGATGATTGAGAAGAGAGAAGAGAGTGAGTGGAGGTAGGTGGGGATCCTGTGAGGTCCACAGATCCTGAGATGATCCTGCACAGATCCTGAGATGATCCTGTGGGGTCCACAGATCCTGAGGTGTTCAAGGATTTACAACCTTGCACCAAATTAGGCATGTAAAATGCCCTTGCACACAACTCTGGGCGTTCAGCGCCAGGTTGCTGCCCATTTTGGGCGTTCAACGCCCATTTGTTGCCCATTTCTGGCGTTGAACGCCAGAACCATGCTTGTTCTGGGCGTTCAGCGCCAGCTCTTCTCCAGGGTGCAATTCTGGCGTTCAGCGCCCAGATGCTACCCATTTTGGGCGTTCAGCACCCAGATATTGCCCATTTTGGGCGTTTAGCGCCAGAACCATGCTCTGTTCTGGTGTTGAACGCCAGACAGGTGCTTCCTCCAGGGTGTGATTTTTCTTCCGCTGTTTTTGATTCTGTTTCTAAATTTTTCGTTTATTTTGTGACTCCACATGATCATGAACCTAAGAAAACATGAAAAACAAAAATAAAATTAGATAAATAAACATTGGGTTGCCTCCCAACAAGCGCTTCTTTAATGTCAATAGCTTGACAGTGGGCTCTCATGGAGCCTCATAGAAGTGCAGAGCTTTGTTGAGACCTCCCAATACCAAACTTAGAGTTTGGATATAGGGGTTTGACACCAAACTTAGAGTTTGGTTGTGGCCTTCCAACACCAAACTTAGAGTTTAACTGTGGGGGCTTTGGTTGACTCTGCTTTGAGAGAAGCTTTTTCTGCTTCCTCTCCATGGATGCAGAGAGAGATCCTTGAGTTGTAAACACAAGGTTGTCCTCATTTATTTGAAGGATCAATTCTCCTCTGTCCACATCAATCACAGCTCTTGCTGTGGCTAGGAAAGGTCTTCCTAGGATGATGGATTCATCCTCTTCCTTTCCAGTATCCAAGACTATGAAATCAGTAGGGATGTAAAGGCCTTCAACCTTCACTAACACGTCCTCTACTTGTCCATAAGCCTGTTTTCTTGAATTGTCTGCCATCTCTAATGAGATTTTAGCAGCTTGCATCCCATAGATTCTCAGTTTCTCTATTACAGAGAGGGGCATGAGGTTTATTCCTGAACCAAGGTCACACAGAGCCTTAAAGATCATGGTGCCTATGGTACAAGGTATTATGAACTTTCCAGGATCCTGTCTCTTCTGAGGCAATGTCAGTTGATCCAGATCACTTAGTTCATTGGTGAACAAGGGAGGTTCATCTTCCCAAGTTTCAATACCAAATAATTTGGCATTTAGCTTCATGATTGCACCAAGGAACTTAGCAGCTTGCTTTTCAGTAACATCCTCATTCTCTTCAGAAGAGGAATATTCATCAGAGCTCATGAATGGCATAAGGAGGTTCAATGGAATCTCTATGGTCTCTAGATGAGTCTCAGATTCCTTAGGTTCCTCAGAGGGAAGCTCCTTATTGATCACTGGACGTCCCAGGAGGTCTTCCTCCTTGGGATTCACGTCCTTCTCCTCTCTTGTGGGTTCGACCATGGTAATTAATTCAATGGCCTTGCACTCTCCTTTTGGATTCTCTTCTGTATTGCTTGGGAGAGTACTAGGAGGGATTTCAGTGATCCTTTTACTCAGTTGGCCCACTTGTGCTTCCAAATTTCTAATGGAAGACCTTGTTTCATTCATGAAACTCACAGTGGCCTTAGATAGATCAGAGACTAAATTTGCTAAGCTAGATGGATTCTGCTCAGAATTCTGTGTCTGTTGCTGAGTGGATGATGGAAAAGGCTTGCTATTGCTAAACCTGTTTCTTCCACCATTATTAAAGCCTTGTTGAGGCTTTTGATCCTTCCATGAGAGATTTGGGTGATTTCTCCATGATGGATTGTAGGTGTTTCCATATGGTTCACCCATGTATTTTAACTCTGCTATTGCAGGGTTCTCAGGATCATAAGCTTCTTCCTCAGAAGATGCCTCTTGAGTACTGTTGGATGCAGCTTGCATTCCATTTAGACTCTGAGAAATCATATTGATTTGCTGAGTCAATATTTTATTCTGAGCCAATATGGCATTCAGAGTATCAATTTCAAGAACTTCCTTCTTCATAGGTGTCTTATTACTCACAGGATTCCTCTTAGAAGTGTACATAAACTGGTTATTAGCAACCATGTCAATGAGTTCTTGAGCTTCTGCAGGCGTTTTCTTTAGGTGAATGGATCCACTTGCAGAAGTATCCAATGACATCTTTGATAGCTCAGATAAACCATCATAGAATATATCCAGGATGGTCCATTCTGAAAGCATGTCAGAAGGACACTTTTTGGTCAGCTGCTTGTATCTTTCCCACGCTTCATAGAGGGATTCACCTTCTTTCTGTCTGAAGGTTTGAACATCATCTCTAAGCTTGCTCGGCTTTTGAGGAGGAAAGAACTTGGCTAAGAAAGCCGTAACCAGCTTATCCCAAGAGTTCAGGCTGTCTTTGGGTTGAAAGTCCAACCATATTCTAGCTCTGTCTCTTACAGCAAAAGGGAAAAGCATGAGCCTGTAGACTTCAGGATCTACTCCATTAGTCTTAACAGTATCACAGATCTGCAAGAATTCAGTTAAGAACTGAAAAGGATCTTTAGATGGAAGTCCATGAAACTTGCAGTTCTGCTGCATCAGAGAAACTAGCTGAGGTTTCAGCTCAAAATTATTTTCTCCAATGGTAGGAATGGAGATGCTTCTTCCATGTAAATTGGAATTAGGTGCAGTAAAGTCACCAAGCATTCTCCTTGCATTATTGTTGTTGGGTTCGGCTGCCTTCTCCTTTACTTGTTCGAAATTTTCAATAAGGTTGTCTCTGGATTGTTGTAATTTAGCTTCTCTTAGTTTTCTCTTTAGAGTCCTTTCAGGTTCTGGATCAGCTTCAACAAGAATGCCTTTTTTTTGTCCCTGCTCATAAGAAAGAGAAGAGAAAAAGAAAATAAGAGGAATCCTCTATGTCACAGTAAAGAGGTTCCTTATTGTTAGTAGAAGAAGAAAAGGAATAGGGGTGAAGAAGAATGAAGAATCCAAACACAAAGGTGATGATAGGAGCAGAGATGTGAGATGAAGTGAAGTTTTAGTAGATGAATAAATAAATAGAAGGGGATGAGAGGAGGAGAGAATTTTCGAAAATAATTTTTGAAAAAGAGTTAGTGATTTTCGAAAATAGTTTTTGAAAAAGGTTAGTAGTTTTTTGAAAATTCAAATAAAAAATAAAATAATTAGTCTAATTAAAAAGAAATTTTGAAAAAGAGGGAAGATTTTTTTTTTTCAAAAATTAGAGAGAGAGAGTTAGTTAGGTAGTTTTGAAAAAGGTAAGAAACAAACAAAAAGTTAGTTAGTTAGTTGAAACAAATTTTGAAAAGAGAAGAAATTAGGAAGTTAGAAAAGATATTTTGCAATCACTTTTTTGAAAAAGGTAAGATAAGAAGATATTTTTGAAAAGATATGATAGAAATTAGTTTTTGAAAAAGATTTGATTTTTAAAATCTCAATTAATGACTTGATTCACAAGAAATCACAAGATATGATTCTAGAACTTAAAGTTTGAATATTTCTTAACAAGTAACAAACTTGAAATTTTTGAATCAAAACATTAATTGATGATGTTATTTTCAAAAATATGATGTAAAATTAAGAAAAAGATTTTTGAAAATTATTTTTGAAATTTTCGAAAATAACTAAAAAAAATTGAAAAAAGATTTGATTTTTGAAAAAGATTTTGAAAAAGATAAGATTTTTTTAAATTGAAAATTTGATTTGACTCATAAAAACAACTAGATTTTAAAATTTTTTAAAAAAGTCAAATCTAATTTTCGAAATTTTAAGAGAGAAAAAGGGAAAGATATTTTTTTGATTTTTGAATTTTTATGATGAGAGAGAAAAACAAGAAAAATGATGCAATGCATGAAAGTTATGGATCAAAACAATGAATGCATGCAAGAATGCTATGAATGTCAAGATGAACACCAAGAACACTATGAAGATCATGATGAACATCAAGAACACATTTTTGAAAAATTTTTAATGCAAAGAAAACATGCAAGACACCAAACTTAGAATTCTTTAATGCTTAGACTTAAAGAATTCAGGAATGCATATGAAAAACAAGAAAAGACACAAAACATGCAAATGCAAAGATCAAACAAGAAGACTTACCAAGAACAACTTGAAGATCATGAAGAACACTATGAATGCATGAATTTTTTCGAAAAATGCAAGATGAACATGCAATTGACACCAAACTTATAACATGACTCAAGACTCAAACAAGAAACACAAAAAATATTTTTGATTTTTATGATTTTCTAATTTTTTTTGTATTTTTTTCGAAAATTATTTGAAAAACAAAAATAAGGATTCTAAAATTTTTAATATGAATTCCAGGAATCTTATGCTCTTTAGTCTAAAGCTCCAATCAAAAGGTCAGGCATGGCTTAATAGCCAGCCAAGCTTTAGTAAAAATATGAGTGTAATTCATTCAATTTTAAGCCAAAACCTCTGTCCAAAAGAATTTAGACATGGTTTTATAGCCAGCTTGCTTCAACATGCTTCATGAAACTCTAGAATTCATTCTTAAAAATTCTGAAGAAAAATATATTTTTGAAAACATTTTTATTTTAAAAAGTTTTTTTTTTCGAAAACAAAGGAGAAATTTTCGAAAGATTTTTTTGAAAAATTTTTGAAAAATTTTTGAAAAGAAAATGAAAAGAAAGTTACCCAATCTGAGCAACATGATGAACCGTCAGTTGTCCAAACTCGAACAATCCCCGGCAACGGCGCCAAAAACTTGGTATGCGAAATTGTTACTCAGGTTGTGAATTATTGTTCGAAATTTATTCCCTGGTGATGGCACCAAAAACGGATGCACAGAACCATGGTCTAAACATATCTTCACAACTTCGCATAACTAACCAGCAAGTGCACTGGGTCGTCCAAGTAATAAACCTTACGTGAGTAAGGGTCGATCCCACGGAGATTGTTGGTATGAAGCAAGCTATGGTCACCTTGTAAATCTCAGTCAGGCGGATATAAAATAGTTATGGAGTTTTCGAAATTAATACTAAAATAAGGATAGAAATACTTATGTAAATCATTGGTGAGAATTTCAGATAAGCGTATGGAGATGCATTCATTCCTCTGAACCTCTGCTTTCCTGCTGTCTTCATCCAATCCGTCTTACTCCTTTCTATGGCTGGCTTTATGTAAGGATGTCACCGGTGCCAATGGCTACTTTCAATCCTCTCGGGAAAATGGTCCAAATGCTCTGTCACAGCACGGCTAATCGTCTGGAGGCATCACCCTTGTCGTTGGTTGCATCCTATTCCTCTCTGTGAAAATAGTCCGATGCGCTGTCACTGCATGGCTAATCATCTTGGAGGTTCTCGATCATACTGGAATAGAATTTACTATCCTTTTGTGTCTGTCACTACACCCAGCACTCGCGAGTTTGGAGTTCGTCACAGTCATTCAATCCCAGAGTCCTACTCGGAATACCACGGACAAGGTTTACACTTTCCGGACTCTCATGAATGCCGCCATCAATCTAGCTTATACCACGAAGATTCTGATTAAGAGATCTAAGAGATACTCATTCAATCTAATGTAGAACGGAAGTGGTTGTCAGGCACGCGTTCATAGGGAATGATGATGATTGTCACGTTCATCACATTCAGGTTGAAGTGCGAATGAATATCTTAGAAGCGAAATAAGATTAATTGAATAGAAAACAGTAGTACTTTGCATTAATCTTTGAGGAACAGCAGAGCTCCACACCTTAATCTATGGAGTGCAGAAACTCTACCGTTGAAAATACATAAGTAATGAAGGTCCAGGCATGGCCGAATGGCCAGCCCCCAAACGTGATCAATAGATCAAAAGATAATCCAAAGATGATTCCAAAGATGTCTAATACAATAGTAAAAGGTCCTATTTATAATAAACTAGCTACTATGGTTTACAGAAGTAAGTAATTGATGCATAAATCCACTTCCGGGGCCCACTTGGTATGTGCTTGGGCAGAGCTTGAAGTCTACACATAGAGAGGTCATTCTTGGAGTTGAACGCCAGCTTTTGTGCCAGTTTGGGCGTTGAACTCCACTTTGCAACTTGTTTCTGGCGCTGGACGCCAGAATTGGGCAGAGAGCTGGCGTTGAACGCCAGTTTGCGTCATCTAAACTTGGGCAAAGTATAGACTATTATATATTTCTGGAAAGCCCTGGATGTCTACTTTCCAACGCAATTGGAAGCGCGCCGGTTTGAGTTCTGTAGCTCCAGAAAATCTATTTTGAGTGCAGGGAGGTCAGAATCCAACAGTATCAGCAGTCCTTCTTCAACCTCTGAATCTGATTTTTGCTCAAGTCCCTCAATTTCAGCCAGAAAATACCTGAAATCACAAAAAAACACACAAACTCATAGTAAAGTCTAGAAATGTGAATTTAACATAAAAACTAATGAAAACATCCCTAAAAGTAACTAGATTCTACTAAAAACATACTAAAAACAATGCCAAAAAGCGTATAAATTATCCGCTCATCAGGCACCAAAAGAAATTCTTACCGACCAATGCGCATCGATTCAAAGGGCAATTGACCTATGCATGCCAGCAACAATTCACCGGTGGTGCATCTGGCACATCATGAAGAAGATCCCAAAAAAATTAAACGGCTATAAGTGACATAAAGAAATTGAATAAGAGATGAGCCATGTTGTTTGGACTTGTACACGAAAGACACATTTGACAGAAACTAGAATGATTTCTTGACAAAGTACGGTCTCGGAGGCAACAAGTGGCTCTCAGGTAACTGAGGTTTCAATTCGAATTATTTTCATACCCATACCTTTTTTTTTTCAAATAATGCACTGGTTTCGGTTCACCGCACCGTATTGGTTTAGTTTATTCTGCAGAGATGTACAAGGATCGGCATATATGGATTCCAGTTTACCTTGATCACCACTTCTGGGTCGGGAAGAGAAGCACACAAAGGAGCGAGAGCATGCATGCATTTTTCAACAAGTTCATCACACGCAACAGCTCCCTGAGACAATTCGTGAAGCAATACAACAATTGCCTAGCAAGAAGAGAGCAAAGAGAGAGAGAATTCGATGTTGGAGATTTTTACACCGCGATATTGTGTGCAACAAAATCAGCAATAGAGGCGCAGTTTCAACACGTGTATACCCACGAGAAGTTCAGGGAAGTTCAAGCCCAATTCAGAGGTAAAGTGAACTACATCACAAGAATAATGCATTCCACCCTAGGTTTCACAACATACAAAGTCATAGAGAAAGTTTCCAACTCCACATTCGACAAGTTTTTTATCACCTACGATGTAGTATGACGAGAGGTAAAGTGCCAGTGCTTGCTGTTCGAGTCAAGGGGCATATTGTGCTGCCATTCCCTGAGCGTCCTAAGCTTCGAGCAAGTGGATAACGTGGCACCGAAATACATACTGGAACGCTGGTGCAAGAACATTAAAAGGAGGCACACACACATCAAAAGTAGTCAAGATGAGCATCTATTGGAGCCAAGAAGTAAGAGATTCGACGAATTGGTGTTTCGGTCGCACAATATATGAGAATTTGCATCTGAGTCCCAGGAGCTGACCGGAATTCTGCATCGGGCGTTTGACAAGGTCATGGCCGAGATGCAAGAATATCAAGAGAGAAGCAAAGGAAAAAGGTGTCTACAGATTATTGCTTTTTCCTTTTGCTGTAAAGGATCAAGTAAAAAGGTGGTTGGATAACCAGCCTTAAGCTAGCTTGAAAACATGGAAACAGTTAGTGGACAAGTTTTTAAATCAATACTTCCCTCCAAGAAAGATGACCTAGCTGAGGCTGGACATCCAAGACTTCAAACAAGGAGATAATGAATCTCTTTATGATGTCTGGGAGAGGTATAGGAGGATGCTAAGAAAATGTCCCACTGAAATATTTTCAAAGTGGGTACAATTAGACATCTTCTACTATGGGCTTTCAGGCATAGCTAGAATGTCTTTGGACCACTCTGCAAGTGGTTCTTTACACATGAGAAAGACCATTCAAGAAGCACAAGAGCTTATTGAGACAGTTGCCATCAATTAGCATCTGTGCTCATCTGTTGAGACTCCTATAAAAGGAGAGGCCAAGGCAGTATATACTGAACCTAACCTTCCAGAACAGGATGGCCCATTGACTCAACAACTGCACGCCCTTGCTCAGCAACTGCTAGAACTGCAAGAGGCTCTGCGAGAAACTCAGGCTTCAAACTGAAATGTAGAAGCACAGCTGAGTCAAACAAGGCAGAAGTTATCTAAGCAGATAACAGAAGAATGCCAGTCTATTCAACTGAGGAGTGGAAAATCCTTAAACACCTAACTTCAGTACAATAAGAAGGGAACCCAGGTCTCTGCACAAGATAACTCTGGGCGTTCAAACGCTCAGGGAGGTATCACTCTTGGTGTTGAACGCTAGGAAAGGGTTGAGACTGGGCATTCAAACGCCCAAGGAGGTAGCACCCTTGTCGTTGAACGCCCACAAGGGGATGATGCCCCTGGCGTCAAACACCAGGAAGGGGGCAGCAGCTTGGGCATTAAACGGCCATGCAACGGAGGACAGTCACTCACTGATAACAACCCTCCTAAGCAAGCTAGTAACCCCCCTTCCAACACACACGGCACTCAGCCTTTATCAACCAAGATTGATGAGTATAAGGCTAAGATGCCATTTCCTCAGAGACTCTGTCAAGAGGAAAAACATAAACATTTTTTTGCTTTGCGGATTATCTCAGAACATTAGAGATCAAGATCCCTTTTGCAGAGGCTCTTGAACAAATACCTTCTTATGCTAAGTTCATGAAGGACATTTTGAGTCATAAGAATGATTTGAGGGAAGTACAGTGATAAACCCCATTTTTAGGGTTTATCCTATGCTTAATCTAGTGGATTTTATCCATTATTCTCACACTTATTCATACAATTCGCATGTTTTACGTTTTCCTTCCTGATTTTATGCTATGATTAAAAACATGCTTCTTTGGCCTTATATTTGCTAATATTAATCCTCTCTTATTACCATTCGATGCCGTGATATGTGCGTTAAGTGATTTTAGGGATTACAGGGTAGGAATGGCTTGGAGGATGGAAAGGAAGCATGCAAAACTGGATGGAAAGGAAGCATGCAAAACTGGAAGGAATACAAGAAACTGAAGGAATTGCTAAAGCTGTCCAGCCTGACCTTTTCACACTCAAACGATCATAACTTGAGCTACAGAGGTCCAAATGAGGAAGTTTTAGTTTTGTTGGAAAGCTAACATCTGGGGCTTCACAACGATATATAATTTGTCATAGCTGCCCCAAAGATAGGCGATGCGCACGCGTGGATCACGCGCACGCGTGACCTGCAGAAAAATCAATGCACGCGTACGCGTGGACGACGCGTACACGTGACAGTGCCCCATGCTGGACGTATCAGAAATAACTGGAGGCGATTTCTGAGCTGTTTTTGACCCAGTTTTTGACCCAGAAAATACATATTAGAGGCTATAAAGTGGGGGAATCCATCCATTCATGGAGACAACTCCATAATTCACAATTTTAGGTTTTAGATGTAGTTTTCTAGAGAGAGGGGCTCTCTCCTCTCTCTTAGGATTTAGAATTTAGGATTGCTTCTTCTCAACTCCAGGTTTAATGTTCCTTTAATTTATTGTCTCTTCTACTTTTATTTATTCTATTGCTTTAGTTTGTTTATTTTCCCAGTTTGGTTTATGAACTTCATTTTAGAATTGATTTCTTTATTTAATGAAATTTGAGGTAATTCAGATTTATGATTGTTTTCTTTTATTTATGATATAAATAGTTTAGATTTTTCCCCTTTTGGCTTTGGTTGAGTAATTGGTGACACTTGAGTTATCAAACTCAGCTGTTGATTGAAAATTGGAATTTGCTGATTGATTTGGATCCCTCTAAAGCTAGTCTTTCCATAGGAGTTAACTAGGACTTGAGGAATCAAGTTGATTAGTCCACTTGACTTTCCTTTATTTAGTAAGGGTTAACTAAGTGGGAGCAATAAACAATTCTCATCACACCTGATAAGGATAACTAGGATGGAATTTCCAGTTCTCATACCTTGCCAAGAGTTTTCTTAATTATTAATTTATTTTTCTTGTCATTTAATTTACTTGTTCTTTAATTCAAAAACCCCCAAAAATACACTTTTTTCTCATAACCAATAATAAATCATACCTCCCTGCAATTCCTTGAGAGACGACCCGAGGTTTAAATACTTCGGTTATTACTTTTTAGGAGTTTTGTTACTTATGACAACCAAACTTTTGTACGAAAGGATTCTCTATTGGTTTAGAAGCTATACCTACAACGTGATTACTTTTATGAAATTCTTTACCATCAGAAAATCCTATCGTCAAAAATGGCGCCGTTGCCGGGGAATTGCAAACGTGGGCCTTATTATTGGTTATTGTAAATGTTTGCTTTTTTATTTCTCTGTTAGTGTTTCCAGTTTTAGGAGTTTATTTTCATTAATTTTCTTTAGCTACTATGAATTCTCACCCGTCTGGTTTCAAGTTTGGTTCCAATGTTGTTGTAAGGAATGGAAGCTACAATGAGAACAAGCATCAAGGTTGGAAGAATCAAAGATAGGAGGAACCACAAGGATTTGATCAACCCTCCTGGCAACAACCCCCTCCAATGCGCTATCACCAACAACCATTCTGTGATGCATACCAAGACAATAGTTATGGTGGACCCTTTCGTGACAAACCACCTCCACCAAATTACTATGGTCAAGAGCCATTCCAGGGAGCGTACCAGGATGATGAATATGGTGGACCCCCTTGTAGTTACCAACAAGCCCCACCATATGCTTATGAACCACCTCCCCAACATACCTTTGAACCACCATACTTACAAGCCCCTATACACCATTCACCTCCATATGACCCTAATCCTTATCCACCACACCAACCACCATATAAACCACACCCAGAACCACCACCTCAATATTCACCATCTCCATATCCTTATCAAGAAGAACCACCTCCGTATCATGAGCCCTTTCTCCGAACAAATGAACCCTCCTATCCATCCCAACCTTCATTGGATAACAACACACTCATCTCTAATATCATTGGTCTCACCTCTACACTCCAAAATCTTATATCCCGCATGAACCAACCCTCTACCTCCAATATTCAACCCTCAAGTTTTCGCACATCACCACCCTCCATGGTAGAGCACCCACATCCATCAATCCAAGAGCAAGATGATTCCTGTTATGCTATTGACATAGAATAAGAAAGAAGGAATCATCTTCGCGAATTCATACTTCATAAGAAGCTAGAGGAGGCCCTAAAGGGGGAGGTAGGAGAGACCCTTGAAGGAAGTTGTCAAGAGGTGGAGGTTAACAAGGAGGAGCTGGATTTTGTACTAGAGCAAGTGGAGAAAGCCAAAATCACTGAAGAAGAGGAAGTGGTTGAAGATTTAGGAGATGCGGAACCTCCATGGGAAAGTCCAGTCATAGAACCTCCTTCCAAGATGTCTGATGCTGAAGTCAAGGAGGGTGTACAACCTCCAAGGCATATCATGGTTGAAGACATTGAGGAGGTTGATCAAGAGATGGAGATTAAAGAAGAAGATGTACAACCTCCCATACCCTTGGTAAGCAATAAAGAAGAGAATGAATTGGAAGAAGGCTACCAAGAGGAAGAGGTTGAAATTGAAGAGGCCTGCAAAGAGGTGGAAGTTGTCAAGGGAGAGCACAAGGGAATGGAGCTTGAAATCACCTTACCAAAGCTGTTGGAGACCTCTTCCCCAAAGCCATCATTACCATCCAATACAACATTCAAGTGGGTAAAATACTTATCCTTAACCTTTGCTTTCCCACTTGAATATGGGCTACTTGAAACAGATGGTCAGCTTAGAGCTCTTTGTGGCATTAAGCATAAGAGGAAGATGGTTAGTGGTTGGAGTTGTCATACAAGGTTCAATATGGTTGTATACTCCAAGTTGAAGTGCATGGGTTGGTGTAGAGCTCGAATGAATGGGTCTAGGAAGCTGTTTGGATGCCTTAGTGAGAATTCGGATTGCTTACCACCCGGATGGAATCATCATGTTCCACTTGAAGACGGGTGCAGAAACAAGATTTGGGATCCGGGCATACACGGGGATCAACTATGGGAGCTCAAAGCTTGTGAAGAACTCCCTCAAGGATTGGCAAATTCACTTGAAAATGATGAAGATTATTAGAAGTCCAAGCATTGGTGGCAGTTTCAGGATGAGTTCAAGCACAAGCCTCCATGACAAGGAGCTAACCAAATGTCCAACTTAAGGACTTTAACTAAAAGTGCTAGGTGGGAGACAACCCACCATGGTATGATCGTTCTTTCTTTTCTCTCCTTAGTTTTATTTTAGTGACTCTTCTCATTAGTATTACATATAGTCTACATTTTGAATTCTGCATTCTATATAATATATAAAAAAAAATTTTGGTGGATGACGCGCAAGCGTCCCTGACGCGTGCGCGTCACCCTTAAATTCGGCGTAAATATGTGTTTGGCAGAGAGTTGCGATGGCCTGGCGATGGTATCGTGTTAAAAGCACAAATTCACCCACGCGTATGTACGCATCCCTAACGCGTACGCGTCACTTTCACCATATGGTCATCCACGCGTGCAAGTACCTGACGCGCACGCGTCGCAAGCAATTTTGGCCATTGTGCGAGATGAACAGAGAGTTGTGCGTGCACGGGGTTGGTCTCGCGCGATTCGCACACCCAGAGGCACGCAAACGTGTCCCAGACACGTACGCATCGCCTGAAGTTAATGCGATCCACGCGTACGCGTGATGCACGCGTACGCGTCGCACACAACGCACAACTAAAACGCCTCAGCGCTTGATTTCAAATCATCCACCCCTCAAATCCTAATTCTTTTCAATCCTAATTATTTCTTACTTTCTTCTTCTTCATTACTTCTCGTCCTTATTCTCTTCCATTCTATTTTTCCTATTGCATTTACATACTTTCATTCATTACATTTTAATTTTGTGCATATTTTTATTTTCTTTTCTAAGTTTATTATTTCTCCGTTGGTGTTAAATGTCTTATTCAACTGTCGTATCTTTTCTGGTATTATTCTGGTGCTTCGTGACTTGTTTTACATTGATTGGGTGATATTATTTATTTGTCAAATACCAATTTTTATGATACATGTGTTCCTTTTGCATTGACATGAACTTACACTATCTTTCATTACCCACACTCTTCCCCTTTGTTGCAATGTTTGCACTATTGATACGCCATTTTCTTTACTGTTTTCTCACTTGCATGTTGTAGCTACCATGTAACTGAGACCCTTATTATTTGGCATTAACCCAATTATATTTTATTTGTTTCCTATCTTTATTTTTGGGCTACTTTTCTTCTTTTTCCTTTTCTTTCAGGATGGCCACCGAGGAAGGGAAACAGAAAACTTTTACGTGGGGTGACAGACAAGTCCATTTGCACAATCTTTGGAGAAAAGCATCAGTTGTAGCAGCCCGTCCACTTGCACATCTTAGCATGCACCGAGGACGGTGCAATCTTTAAGTGTGGGGAGGTCGATACCGACTTCCGTGGGTTAGTTATTTTCTTCTCAACACCAATGTTTTATTTTCTTTGTTAGTTCATTGTTACATTTGCTTGTTTGATTGCATGATTGTTTGATTTTGTGCATATTTTACCACTACTTGGTTGAAGTAATATTTTCCTTTTCAAGAAACTTTTTAGAGTATTTCACTAGTTTAAATTAAAACTTTTTATTAAACTTGCTTGAAGAAATTTTATACTGGAACATGGTTTAGAGCTCGAACACACAAAACCTGTGAGATTCTTGAGCTTATTTGAATTGGTTACATTTTATCAACCAATATTTTATTTTTGGTGTGTGTTTTTCTCTCTAAAATTGTGATCTTTGTCTTGCTTAATTTTATATTTCCATTGTTTGATGTATGCATTCACTTATATGATTGAGGCCTTGTTTGATTGAGCTTACATACCCATATGGCCTTAACCCTTCATTATCCCTTGCAAACCAATTTGAGCCTATTTTACCCCATTTGTTCTTTATTTAGTACATCATTAACTCTAAGCAAAAAATAATAATGTCTTTAATTTGAATCCTTGGTTAGCTTAGACTAGTGAGAGTGTTCATGATTTAAGTGTGGAGAAGTTGGGTTTGGAAACATTTGGTTTAAGAATTGGGTGTTATATATCTTTATGAAAATGTGAAAGAAATGTTTCGGACATGTTCATGCATTCAATAATTTAATCATATGCATTTCAAAAAACAAAAGAAAAAAAATAGGCATATATAAACAAAAAAAAAATAAATAAAGGAGAAAAGAAAAGAAAAAGAGCAAATAATAAAAGGGGACAAAATGCCCCAAAGTAAATGGTGATAGCAATGCATATGTACTGTACTCGAAATTAGGATGTATGAATATGTGGAAAACATGGTTAATAGATAGTTAGATATTGTATTATGATTACATGGATTGTCTAAGTTAGGTGGAAAGTTTAGGCTAATTAAGGATTAAGATTTTAGTCCACTTGACCAAATACAATCCTACCTTGACCCTAACCCCATTACAACCCTTAAAAGACCTCTTGATATGTGTATTTATGCATCAAATTTTTGTCGATTGGTAGAAAAAGAGCAAGTCTTAGAAAGCAAGGTTAGTAGAGAATTGAGAGAATCGAACCTTAAACACATGAGTGATTAGAGTGTATACACTTCCAGTGAGAGTTCGATGCTCGATTCTTTGTTCCTGGCTTTCACGAGCTATTTTCTTTTGCAAGTTTACTTGTACCTTATTTTATGATTTGAATTAGTGAGATCTAGTTCATATTTCTTCTTGAAGAGCTTATTTACTTTTAACCAAGTAGGCAAAAATATTTTTGCATATAGTTGCATTCATATACATAGGTTGCATTTCATACTTTCTACCATTCCTCTTCACTCTTATAGTTTCTCTTGAGCTTAGCATGAGGACATGCTAATGTTTAAGTGTGGGGAGGTTGATAAACCCCATTTTTAGGGTTTATCCTGTGCTTCTGGATTTTATCCATTATTCTCACACTTATTCATACAATTCGCATGTTTTACGTTTTCCTTCCTGATTTTGTGCTATGATTGAAAACATGCTTTTTTGGCCTTATATTTGCTAATATTAATCCTCTCTTATTACCATTCGATGCCGTGATATGTGCGTTAAGTGATTTCATAGATTACAGGGCAGGAATGGCTTGGAGGATGGAAAGGAAGCATGCAAAACTGGAAGGAATACAAGAAACTGAAGGAACTGCTAAAGCTGTCCAACCTGACCTCTTCACACCCAAACGGTCATAACTTGAGCTACAGAGGTCCAAATGAGGCGGTTCCAATTGTGTTGGGAAGCTAACATCCGGAGCTTCGCAACAATATATAATTTACCATAGCTGTCTGATGCGTGGCAGAAGTTAATCAATTTAGAGAATTCAATTAAGAGACAGCATTGCACGTATAGCTCTTAACCGGCTAAGATCTCCCTCACCAATTTAAAAAAGGGGTTGTCACAAATTTTAGAAATAAAATACTGGGAGTATGAGTCCCAGGTCGTCTCCCAATGAGTTGCAGGAAAGAGTGCTATTTTATTAACCAGGAGTTTTCAGAAAAATTGAGTTTTGATAATGAGTAATTAAAATGCTTAAAAATTAAAATAATAAAATTAAACTGAGAATGATTATTGGTATTCTAAATAAAAGGCCTTGACTGGGGGAATAATTAAATGAAACTTCTATCCTTGTTGGGATCTTCTCAAGTGTGGTGTAAAAAGGTTATTGTTCTCACTCGATTACCCCTTACTAAATAAGGGAAAGTATGGTGATTGAACTAACTCTTACCCTCAGATCCTAATCCTCTCCCTTGGGGAGGTCTAGTGTTAGTGAGTATGAAGTTAGCTAACAACGTCCAGTTTAACCAAGCACTTGAGCATTCCTACTCAAGTATCGCCTCTTAATCAACCCCCATGTCAAGTAGAGATTCTACTCCATTGACATGAAATTAATAATCATAAAAATATGAGAAGGCATAATTAAATAAAATAAAATAGAGAATTAAAATTAATTGAATAAAAATAACTTCATATATTAATAGATTCAAAACGCAACATAATTATCTGAACAGATTCAATGAGTAACTAATTAAAAGTAAGGAAATAAGGAAACAAACTAAAGTAATGTCTTCAACGAAGGTAATGACTTTCAGCATCCAAAAATCCAAGCAAAAACATAAACTATCAATGTAACACTAATCTAGATTCAGATCTAAAACTAAAGTAATCCTAATGTGATGAATCTGAATGTCTGTGCATGCGTGTTGAGTTTCTGCATGTTCCCTAGGTTTAGTCTGTGTTTCTGGGCCAAAAACTGGATCAAAAAGCGGCCCAAAATTGCCCCCAGCATATTCTATTATTTTTGCAGATCGCGCAGGTCACGTGTACGCGTCGTCCATGCGTTCACGTCAGTTAGCGATTTTTCTTGTCACGCGTTTGCGTCACTCGTGCAGACTCCAATCCACGCGTTTGCGTCAGGCACGCATCCGTGTCTCTGCGAATTCTCCATTTTGCGCGTTCGCGTGGGCCATGCGCTCGCATCATTGCTCACTGGTCATCTCCTTAATTTCTTGTGTTCCTTCCATTTTTGCAAGCCTCCTCTCCAATTTCCAAGTCATTCATGCCCTATGAAGCCTGAAACACTTAACACACGGATTACGGCATCGAATGGGATAAAGGAGAATTAAAATACATAATTAAAGGTCTCTAGGAAGCAAGTTTTCATCCTGGAGTGATTTTGGGAAGGAATTATAAATACATGCTAATCATATGAATAAGTGGGTAAAGATTTGATAAAACCACACAATTAAACATAATATAAATCATAAAATAATAGTTTATCAACCTCCCCACACTTCAACATTAGCATGTTCTCATGCTTAGTTGAAGGAGATAAAGTAAATGAGTAGGACATGTAAAACTCATGTACAACTATATGTTTCTTGTCTACTTGGTTAAAAGTAAATAAGCTCTTCAAGACAAATATAAATTAGATTTCACTAACTCAATTCATATAGTAAATACAGGTAACATTGTAAGAAGACAGCTCATGAAAGCAGGGAACATAGAATTAAGCACTGAACCCTCACTGATGGTGTATGTGCACTCTATTCTCTCAAGTGTATAGGGTAATCATTCTACTCTTCTCTAGTCATGCTTTCTAAAATTTGTTCTTCACCTAACCAATCAACAATATTTAATACACCAATATAGACATCATGAGGTCTTTTTCAAAGTTGTAATGGGGCTAAGGTAAGGGTGAGGGTATATATATATATATATATATATATATATATATATATATATGGCTAAGTGAGCTTTATAAATTGAATCTTTAATTAACCTAAGCTTTCACCTAACATACATATACTCTATATAACTTTAGAATCATGCCTAGCTACCCAAAATTTTCACTTTTGCATCACATACTCATATATCAACTTTTCTTTAAATTTTATCACATATGCATTGATTTTTCATTAACTTAACATTGGGGTAATTTTGTCCCCTTATTTATTTACTTATTTATTGATTTTTTTTAAATTAAAAAAAATAAACATAATTTATCAATGCACATGGATTTTTTTAATTTTTCTAGTCTCACAGGAGTAGGTACCCAAATTCCCATTAATTTATCGTGACATATTCCCTTATTAACCCTTGTTCCCACAATTTTCCCATACTTAATCAACACACAATTTCTATCTTAAGCTAACCAAAGATTCAATTGGGATATTTAATTGTTTTTCTGCTTAAGGCTAGTAATGTGGTAAAATATAGAACAAATGGGATAAAAAGGCTCAAAGTGGCTGACAAAAGTAATTTAAAGGGTAGGCTTATTTGGGATGAGTGAGCTAAACAAGTAATGGCCTCAATCATATGCATGCATATAACATATTAAATATTGGATATATAGGATGAAACAAAATAAGATTACAATCATAGAGAAGTAAACACATAAGAATAAAATATTTATGGTTAAATAATGTAACCATGTAATTAAGCTCAAATCTCACAGGTTGTGTGTTCTTAGCTTTTTAAACTATGTTCCAAATACAACTTCAAGCAAGGTTACACAAAGGTTTTGATTTAAATTAGTGAAATTTTTCAAAAAGTAGGGTCTTAGGAGAAACTTATTATTTTCAATCAAGTAGAACATGCATGCAACTAATTATTACTATGAAATTTATCCTATCCTACATTAGAAAAATTAACTAAATATCCTATTTTACTGGTGTTTAAGGAAAAGAAATTACCTCCAAAAGTCAGGTACTGACCGACCTCCCCACACTTAAGGCTTTGCACCGTCCTCGGTGCCATTTGTCAGGAACAAAGGGGGCTGGTAGTAGCATCACCACCATCGGGATCGTCATGGCTCCCTGTGATGGTAAATAAAGTGGACTCCGAGGTGTCTGGGTCTTTGTAGTTTCCCATAAGTAGCTCCTTGAGGTATGTGAATCGGCGCTTGTTACGGCGCTCTCTTAGCTTTGCTTTGTGTTCCTGCCGATCCAACCTTTCAAGTATCTGATGGAGCAGTTGGTTTGTTGTAGGTGCTTCTGGTGTTGAAGGAGGAATGTCTTCAGCCGGTTCTATAGGCTGGCTTGTAGTGGCTGCTGGTGGTCTGATATATTTTCCATTAGGGACGTACTGATCATCCCGTGGAAGGAAGGTTTTGGTGTCCCCAACTCTGTAAGAGACTCTAGCTGCCGAGACGAGATCTGAAATCAAGGCAGGAAAAGGTAGGTTGCCCGCAATTTGTTCGTGTCCCATTACATTCTGGATGTGTCTTGGTAAGTTTAGGTGCTGGTCTGTAAGAATACACCAAAGTAAAACAGCCATGTCTGCAGTGAAGAAAGACTCGTGAGTGCTTAAAAAGAAGTAATGAGACATAATATGTGCCCATACACGAGCCTCCAAGGTAAGTGCTGAAGCCGATTTCCCTTTTGGTCGGGATCGATGGTACCCGTAGATCCATCTGCTGCCAGGTTGTGCGATAACTCTGAGAACGGCGTCCCAGTTAAAATGGTATGTCTGGCACTTGAGTGAGGCTTCTTGGAATGCATCCAATCCTTATGGATCAGGGGGAAGATCTAAAGCTTGTTGAATGGCCTCTTCAGTTATGGGGAGTTACTTCTGACGGACATAGATAGACTGCATGGTCGGCATGTGAAAGTTGGAGTAGAATTCTACTACCCATGAGAGATTAACCTACCGTAGTTGTCTCCGTAGGAATCCCCATTGTCATCGTTCAATTTGCGGCTCAACAAATTCAGCAATACGAGTCGGGATGATGAGAAGGTATTCATTGTTGTAATTCCTCTCTGCCAGGATGGGGAACATCTGCTCACAGTAGCGGTTAGGAAACCGCGCAGTGTCCTTTGCTGGGAAGGCTTTTTCTTTTTTGTCAACCTTGATGATCCTCTTGATTCTTTTTGTTGAGAGCTTTACTACTGTTGAAGATGGCTCTGCCACTAATGCTCTTTTTGTACCTCTCTGATGAGCGGATAATTTATACGCTTTTTGGCATTGTTTTTAGTATGTTTTTAGTATGATCTAGTTACTTTTAGGGATGTTTTCATTAGTTTTTATGTTAAATTCACATTTCTGGACTTTACTATGAGTTTGTGTGTTTTTCGGTGATTTCAGGTATTTTCTGGATGAAATTGAGGGACTTGAGCAAAAATCAGATTCAGAGGTAGAAGAAGGACTGCTGATGCTGTTGGATTCTGACCTCCCTACACTCAAAGTGGATTTTCTGGAGCTACAGAACTCAAAATGGCGCGCTTCTAATTGCGTTGGAAAGTATGCATCCAGGGCTTTCCAGCAATATATAATGGTCCATACTTTGGCCGAGTTTAGATGACGCAAAAGGGCATTGAACGCCAGTTCTACGCTGCAGTCTGGAGTTAAACGCCAGAAACACGTCACAAACTAGAGTTGAACGCCAGAAACACGATACAAACTGGCGTTCAACTCCAAGAATGACCTCTCCACGTGTAAACTTCAAGCTCAGCCCAAGCACACACCAAGTGGGCCCCAGAAGTGGATTTATGCATCAATTACTTACTTCTGTAAACCCTAGTAACTAGTTTAGTATAAATAGGACTTTTTACTATTGTATAAAGGACCTTTTGATCAGTTTTATGCTATCGTAGACTTTCATGGGGGCTGGCCATTTGGCCATGCCTGGACCATTATCACTTATGTATTTTCAAACGGTAGAGTTTCTGCACTCCATAGATTAAGGTGTGGAGCTCTGCTGTTCCTCATGATTTAATGCAAAGTACTACTATTTTCTATTCAATTCAACTTATTCCGCTTCTAAGATATCCATTCGCACCCAAGAACATGATGAATGTGATGATTATGTGACGCTCATCATCATTCTCACTTATGAACGCGTGCCTGACAAATACTTCCGTTCTACATGCAACCAAGCTAGAATGAGTATCTCTTAGATATCTAATACAGGGGACCAAGTCCGAGTTATTAGTATCTTCGTGGTATAAGTTAGAACTCATGGATGGCCATTCCTGAGATCCGGAAAGTCTAAACCTTGTCTGTGGTATTCCGAGTAGGATCTGGGAAGGGATGGCTGTGACGAACTTCAAACTCGCGAGTGCTGGGCGTAGTGACAGACGCAAAAGGATAGTAAATCCTATTCCAGTATGGTCGAGAACCTCCAGATGATTAGCCATGCCATGACAGAGCATTTGGACCATTTTCACAGAGAGGATGGGATGTAGCCATTGACAACGGTGATGCCCTTACAGAAAGCTTGCCATGGAAAGGAGTAAGACTGATTGAAAGACAGCGGGAAAGTAGAGATTCAGAGGAATGAAAGCATCTCTATACGCTTATCTGAAATTCTCACCAATGAATTACATAAGTATTTCTATCTTTATTTTCTGTTTATTTATTATTATTATTCGAAAACTCCATAACCATTTGATATCCGCCTGACTGAGATTAACAAGATGACCATAGCTTGCTTCATACCAACAATCTCCGTGGGATCGACCCTTACTGACGTAAGGTTTTATTACTTGGACGACCCAGTGCACTTGCTGGTTAGTTGTGCGAAGTTGTGAAGTTATGTTTGGACCATGGTATGGTGCACCAGTTATTGGCGCCATTGCCAGGGAGAGAACGAACAACAAATTTTACAACCTCAGAGTAACAATTTCGCATACCAAGTTTTTGGCGCCGTTGCCGGGGATTGTTCGAGTTTGGACAACTGACGGTTCATCTTGTTGCTCAGATTAGGGAATTTTCTTTTTGTTTTATTTTCAAAAATATTTCATCAAAAATCTTTCAAAAAAATTTTTTTTTCCTTTTGTTTTCGAAAATTATTCAAATTTTTTAAGAATGAATTCTAGTGTTTCATGAAGCATGTAGAAGCCTGGCTGGCTGTAAAGCCATGTCTAATTCTTTTAGACTGAGGCTTCCACTTATAAGTATATGAAGTTGGATGAAGTTTCAGCTGTTGTATGCCTGATTTGTATCTTCTAAAGCTTGGCTGGCTATTAAGCCATGTCTAACCCTCAGATTGGAGCTTTAGACTAAGAGTGCAAGATTCCTGGAATTCATATTAAAAAATTTTGGAATCTTTATTTTTCTTTTTCACATTAATTTTCGAAAAAAATAAAAAAAATTTATAAAATGATAAAAATAAAAAATATTTTGTGTTTCTTGTTTGAGTCTTGAGTCAATTTTTAAGTTTGGTGTCAATTGCATTTTTTTTCTAAAAAATTTATGCATTTTCGAAAATTCATGCATTCATAGTGTTCTTCATGATCTTCAAGTTGTTCTTGGCCAGTCTTCTTGTTTGATCTTCATATTTTCGTATTTTGTGTCTTTTCTTGTTTTTCATATGCATTCTTGCATTCATAGTGTCTAGACATGAAAAATTTCTAAGTTTGGTGTCTTGCATATTTTCTTTTCCTGAAAAATTTTCAAAAATAAGTCTTGATGTTCATCTTGATCTTCAAAGTGTTCTTGGTGTTCATCTTGACATTCATAGTGTTCTTGCATGCATTCATTGTTTTGATCTAAAAATTCTCATGCATTGAGTCATTTTTATGTTTTTCTCTTTCTTCATTAAAAATTCAAAAATAAAAAAAATATATCTTTTCTTTTTTTTCTCTCTCATAAATTTCGAAAATCTGGATTGATTTTTTCAAAAATTTTTAAAATTCAGTTGTTTCTTATGAGTCAAATCAAATTTTCAATTTAAAAATCTTATCTTTTTCAAAATCATTTTCAAAAATCAAATCTTTTTCATTTTTCTTATTTTTCGAAAATTCTAAAAATATTTTTCAAAAATATTTTTCTTAATTTTATATCATATTTTTGAAAATATCATCAACAATTAATGTTTTGATTCAAAAATTTCAAGTTTGTTACTTACTTGTTAAGAAAGATTCAAACTTTAAGTTCTAGAATCATATCTTGTGATTTCTTGTGAATCAAGTCATTAATTGTGAATTTAAAAATCAAATCTTTTTCAAAACTAATTTCAATCATATCTTTTCAAAAATATCTTTTTACCTTATCTTTTTTTCATATCTTTTTAAAACATATCTTTTTCAAAAATTTGATTTTAAAATATCTTTTCTAACTTCTTATCTTCTATCTTTTCAAAATTGATTTTCGAATTTGTTTCAACTAACTAATTAACTTTTTGTTTGTTTCTTATCTCTTTCAAAACTACCTAACTAACTACCCCTCTCTAATTTTCGAAAATACCTCCCTCTTTTTCAAAAATTCTTTTTAATTAATTAATTGTTTAAATTTTAATTTTAATTTCAATTTTCCTTTAATTTTCGAAAATCATTAACTATTTTTCAAAATCAATTTTCAAAATTTCCTCTCCCTCATCTCCTTCTATTTATTTATTCATCTACAAACACTTCTCTTCACCAAAAAAATTCGAACCCCTTCTTCTCCTCTGAGTTCGAATTCTTCTCTTCTACATTCTTATTCTTCTTTTCTTCTACTCACCCAAAGGAATCTCTATACTGTGACATAGAGGATTCCATATTTTCTTTGTTATTCCCTTCTTTGTCATATGAGCAGGAGCAAGGACAAGAACATTCTTGTTGAAGCAGATCCTGAACCTGAAAGGACTCTGAAAAGGAAACTAAGAGAAGTTAAAATACAACAATCCAGAGACAACCTTACAAGAATTTTTGAACAAGAAGAGGAGATGGCAGCCGAAAATAATAATAATGCAAGGAGGATGCTTGGTGACTTTAATGCACCTAATTCCAATTTACATGGAAAAAGCATCTCCATCCCTACCATTGGAGCAAACAACTTTGAGCTGAAACTTCAATTAGTTTCTCTGATGCAACAAAACTGCAAGTTTCATGGACTTCCATCTGAAGATCCTTTTCAGTTCTTAACTGAATTCTTGCAGATATGTGATATTGTTAAGACTAATGGAGTAGATCCTGAAGTCTATAGGCTCATGCTTTTCCCTTTTGCTGTAAGAGACAGAGCTAGAATATGGTTGGACTCTCAACCTAAGGATAGCCTGAACTCTTGGGATAAGCTGGTCAAAGCTTTCTTAGCCAAGTTTTTTCCTCCTCAAAAGCTGAGTAAGCTTAGAGTGGACGTTCAAACCTTTAGACAGAAAGAAGGTGAATCCCTCTATGAAGCTTGGGAGAGATACAAGCAACTGACCAAAAAGTGTCCTTCTGACATGCTTTCAGAATGGACCATCCTGGATATATTCTATGATGGTCTGTCTGAATTAGCTAAGATGTCATTGGATACTTCTGCAGGTGGATCCATTCACCTAAAAAAAATGCCTGCAGAAGCTCAAGAACTCATTGACATGGTTGCTAATAACCAGTTCATGTACACTTCTGAGAGGAATCCTGTGAGTAATAGGACGCCTCAGAAGAAGGGAGTTCTTGAAATTGATACTCTGAATGCCATATTGGCCCAGAATAAAATATTGACTCAGCAAGTCAATATGATTTCTCAGAGTCTGAATGGAATGCAAGCTGCATCCAACAGTACTCAAGAGGCATCTTCTGAAGAAGAAGCTTATGATCCTGAGAACCCTGCAATAGCAGAGGTGAATTACATGGGTGAACCATATGGAAACACCTATAATCTCTCATGGAGAAATCACCCAAATCTCTCATGGAAGGATCAACAAAAGCCTCAACAAGGCTTTAATAATGGTGGAAGAAACAGGTTTAGCAATAGCAAGCCTTTTTCATCATCCACTCAGCAACAGACAGAGAACTTTGAGCAAAATACCTCTAATTTAGAAAACTTAGTCTCTGATCTATCTAAGGCCACTCTGAGTTTCATGAATGAAACAAGGTCCTCCATTAGAAATTTGGAGGCACAAGTGGGCCAGCTGAGTAAGAAGATCACTGAAACCCCTCCTAGTGCTCTCCCAAGCAATACAGAAGAAAATCCAAAAGGAGAGTGCAAGGCCATTGATATAACCATCATGGCCGAATCCAAGGAGGAAGGGGAGGATGTGAATCCCAAGGAGGAAGACCTCCTGGGATGTCCAGTGATCAATAAGGAGTTTCCCTCTGAGGAACCAAAGGAATTTGAGACTCATCTAGAGACCATAGAGATTCCATTGAACCTCCTTACGCCCTTCATGAGCTCTGATGAGTATTCTTCTTCTGAAGAGAATGAGGATGTTACTGAAGAGCAAGTTGCCAAGTTCCTTGGTGCAATCATGAAGCTGAATGCCAATTTATTTGGTAGTAAGACTTGGGGAGATGAACCTCCCCTGTTCACCAATGAACTAAATGCATTGGATCAACTGAGATTGCCTCAGAAGAAATAGGATCTTGGAAAGTTCCTAATACCTTGTACCATAGACACCATGACCTTTTAGAAGGCTCTATGTGACCTTGGGTCAGGAATAAACTCATGCCACTCTCTGTAATGGAGAAATTGGGAATCTTTGAGGTACAAGCTGCTAAAATCTCATTAGAGATGGCAGACAATTCCAGAAAACAGGCTTATGGACAAGTAGAGGACATATTAGTAAAGGTTGAAGGCCTTTACATCCCTGCTGATTTCATAATCCTAGATACTGGGGAGGATAAGGATGAATCCATCATCCTTGGAAGACCCTTCCTAGCCACAGCAAGAGTTGTGATTGATGTTAACAGAGATGAACTAGTCCTTCAATTGAATGAGGACTCCCTTGAGTTTAAAACTCAAGGACATCCTTCTGTAAATATGGAAAAGAGGCACAGTAAGCTTCTCTCAAAACAGAGTCAACCAGAGCCCCCACAGCCAAACTCTAAGTTTGGTGTTGGGAGGCCACAACCAAACTCTAAGTTTGGTGTTAAACTCCCATATCCAAACTCTAAGTTTGGTGTTGGGGAGTCTCAACAATACTCTGAACATCTATGAGGCTCCATGAGAGCCCACTGTCAAGCTGTTGACATTAAAGAAGCGCTTGTTGGGAGGCAACCTAATTTTTATTTATCTAATTTTATTTTTATTTTTGTTGTTCTTTCATGTTTTATTAGGCTCATGATCATGTGGAGTCGCAAAATAAATAGAAAAATCAAAAACAGAATAAAAAACAGCAGAAGAAAAATCACACCCTGGAGGAAGGACTTACTGGCGTTTAAACGCCAGTAAGGAGCATCTGGCTGGCGTTCAACGCCAGAACAGAGCATAGATCTGGCGTTGAACGCCCAAAACAAGCAGCATCTTGGCGTTCAGACACCAGGAATGCACACTGAGGAAAGCTGGCACTGAACGCCAGAATCAAGCATAGAACTGGCGTTCAACGCCAGAAACATGCTGCATCTGGGAGCTGAACGCCTAGAACAAGCATCAATTCGGCGTTTAAACGCCAGAATTGCATACAAAGGCATTTTACATGCCTAATTGGTGCAGGGATGCAATTCCTTGACACCTCAGGATCTGTGGACCCCACAGGATCCCCACCTACCTCCACTCATACTCTTCCCTCTTCTCAATGTTCATCCTCTCTTCCCAATAAACACCCTTTCCCAAAACCCTTCACCAATCACCTCAAGCTCTCTTCCCTATTACCTATTCACCACTCACATCCACCCACTCTTCCCCATAAACCTATTTCATACACCCCACCTACCTTCAAAATCCAAAATCACTTTCCCACCCAAACCCACCCTAAATGGCCGAACCTAACCCCTCTCCCTTCACTATATAAACCCCTCCATTCTTCTTTAATTTCACACAACACAACCCCCTCCTCCTCTTCTTGGCCAAAACACATCTCTCTCTCCCTCTCCTCCATTTCTTCTTCTTCTTCATCTATTCTTTCTTTTCTTGCTCCAGGGCGAGCAATATTCTAAGTTTGGTGTGGTAAAAGCATAAAGCTTTTTGTTTTTTCATTACCATTGATGGCACCTAAGACCGGAGAATCCTCTAGAAAAGGGAAAGGGAAGACAAAAGCTTCCACCTCCGAGTCATGGGAGATGGAAAGATTCATCTCCAAAGCCCATCAAGACCACTTCTATGATGTTGTGGCCAAGAAGAAGGTGATCCCCGAGGTCCCTTTCAAACTCAAGAGAAATGAGTATCCAGAAATCCGACATGAAATCCAAAGAAGAGGTTGGGAAGTTCTAACAAAACCCATCCAACAAGTCGGAATTCTAATGGTTCAAGAGTTCTATGCTAATGCATGGATCACCAGGAACCATGATCAAAGTAAGAACCCGAACCCAAAGAATTATCTCACCATGGTTCGGGGGAAATACTTAGATTTTAGTCTGAAAAATGTGAGGTTGGCGTTTAACTTGCCTATGATGCAAGGAGATGCACGCCCCTACACTAGAAGGGTCAACTTTGATCAAAGGTTGGACCAAGTCCTCATGGACATATGTGTGGAAGGAGCTTAATGGAAGATTGACTCAAAAGGCAAACCGGTTCAACTTAGAAGACTGGACCTCAAGCCTGTGGCTAGAGGATGGTTGGAGTTCATCCAACGCTCCATCATTCCCACTAGCAACCGATCTGAAGTTATTGTGGATCGAGCCATCATGATTCATAGCATCATGATTGGAGAGGAAGTAGAAGTTCATGAAGTCATCTCCCTTGAACTCTACAAAATAGCCGAAAAGCCCTCCCCCTTGGCAAGGCTAGCTTTCCCTCATCTTATTTGCCATCTATGTTACTCAGCTGGAGCTTTCATAGAAGGAGACATTCCCATTGAGGAAGAGAAGCCCATCACTAAGAAAAGGATGGAGCAAACAAGAGAGCCCACTCATGGAGCTCAAGAAACACGTGAGGAAGCTCATCATCAAGAAATCCCTGAGATACCTCAAGGGATGCACTTTCCTCCACAAAATTTTTGGGAGCAAATCAACACCTCCCTAGGAGAACTAAATTCCAACATGGGACAACTAAGGGTGGAACATCAAGAGCACTCCATCATCCTCCATGAAATTAGAGAAGATCAAAGAGCTATGAGGGAGGAGCAACAAAGACAAGGAAGAGACATAGAAGAGCTCAAGGACATCATTGGTTCCTCAAGGAGAAAACGTCACCATCACTAAGGTGGACTCATTCCTTGTTCTTAAACTTTCTGTTTTTCATTTTCTTATATTAAATGTTTATCTATGTTTGTGTCTTCATTACATGATCATTAGTGTCTAAGTGTCTATGCCTTAAAGTAGTGAATATGAATCCATCACCTCTCTTAAATGAAAAATGTTTTAATTCAAAAGAACAAGAAGTACATGAGTTTTGAATTTATCCTTGAACTTAGTTTAATTATTTTGATGTGGAGACAATACTTTTTGTTTTCTGAATGAATGCTTGAACAGTGCATATGTCTTCTGAAGTTGATGTTTTAGAATGTTAAATATGTTGGCTCTTGAAAGAATGATGAACAGGAGACATGTTATTTGATAATCTGAAAAATCATAAAAATGATTCTTGAAGCAAGAAAAAGCAGTGAATATAAAAGCTTGCAGAAGAAAAAAAAATGGCGAAAAAAAAAAGAGAAAAAGCAAGCAGAAAAAGCCAAAAGCTCTTAAAACCAAAAGGCAAGAGAAAAAAGCCAATAACCCTTAAAACCAAAAGGCAAGGGTAAATAAAAAGGATCCCAAGGCTTTGAGCATCAGTGGATAGGAGGGCCTAAAGGAATAAAATCCTGGCCTAAGCGGCTAAACCAAGCTGTCCCTAACCATGTGCTTGTGGCATGAAGGTGTCAAGTGAAAACTTGAGACTGAGCGGTTAAAGTCAAGGTCCAAAGCAAAAGAAGAGTGTGCTTAAGAACCCTGGACACCTCTAATTGGGGACTTTAGCAAAGCTAAGTCACAATCTGAAAAGGTTCACCCAGTTATGTGTCTGTGGCATTTATGTATCCGGTGGTAATACTGAAAAACAAAGTGCTTAGGGCCACGGCCAAGACTCATAAAGTAGCTGTGTTCAAGAATCAACATACTGAACTAGGAGAATCAATAACACTATCTGAACTCTGAGTTCCTATAGATGCCAATCATTCTGAACCTCAATGGATAAAGTGAGATGCCAAAACTATTCAAGAGGCAAAAAGTTACAAGTCCCGCTCATCTGATTGGAGCTATGTTTCATTGATATTTTGGAATTTATAGTATATTCTCTTCTTTTTATCCTATTTGATTTTCAGTTGCTTGGGGACAAGCAACAATTTAAGTTTGGTGTTGTGATGAGCGGATAATTTATACGCTTTTTGGCATTATTTTTAGTATGTTTTTATTAGGATCTAGTTACTTTTAGGGATGTTTTCATTAGTTTTTATGTTAAATTCACATTTCTGGACTTTACTATGATTTTGTGTGTTTTTCTATGATTTCAGGTATTTTCTGGCTGAAATTGAGGGACTTGAGCAAAAATCAGATTCAGAGGTAGAAGAAGGACTGCTGATGTTGTTGGATTCTGACCTCCCTGCACTCAAAGTGGATTTTCTAGAGCTACAGAACTCAAAATAGAGCGCTTCTAATTCTGTTGGAAATTAGATATCTAGGGCTTTCCAGCAATATATAATAGTCCATACTTTGGCCGATTTTAGATGACGCAAAAGGGCGTTGAACGCCAGTTCTACGCTGCAGTCTGGAGTGAAACGCCAGAAACACGTCACAAACCAGAGTTGAACGCCAGAAACACGTTACAAACTGGCATTCAACTCCAAGAATGACCTCTCCACGTGTAAACTTCAAGCTCAGCCCAAGCACACACCAAGTGGGCCCCGGAAGTGGATTTATGCATGAATTACTTACTTCTGTAAACCCTAGTAACTAGTTTAGTATAAATAGGACTTGTTACTATTGTATAAAGGACCTTTTGATCAGTTTTATGCTATCGTAGACTTTCATGGGGGCTGGCCATTTGGCCATGCCTAGACCATTATCACTTATGTATTTTCAAACGGTAGAGTTTCTGCACTCCATAGATTAAGGTGTGGAGCTCTGCTGTTTCTCATGATTTAATGCAAAGTACTACTATTTTCTATTCAATTCAACTTATTCTGCTTCTAAGATATCCATTCGCACCCAAGAACATGATGAATGTGATGATTATGTGACGCTCATCATCATTCTCACTTATGAACGCGTGCCTGACAAACACTTCCGTTCTACATGCAACCAAGCTAGAATGAGTATCTCTTAGATATTTAATACAGGGGACCGAGTCTGAGTTATTAGTATCTTCATGGTATAAGTTAGAACCCATGGATGGCCATTCCTGAGATCCGAAAAGTCTAAACCTTGTCTGTGGTATTCCGAGTAGGATCTGGTAAGGGATGGCTGTGTCGAACTTCAAACTCGCGAGTGCTGGGCGTAGTGACAGACGCAAAAGGATAGTAAATCCTATTCCAGTATGATCGAGAACCTCCAGATGATTAGCCATGCCGTGACAGAGCATTTGGACCATTTTCACAGAGAGGATGGGATGTAGCCATTGACAACGGTGATGCCCTTACAGAAAGCTTGCCATGGAAAGGAGTAAGACTGATTGGATAAAGACAGCGGGAAAGCAGAGATTCAGAGGAATGAAAGCATTTCTATACGCTTATCTGAAATTCTCACCAATGAATTACATAAGTATTTCTATCTTTATTTTCTGTTTATTTATTATTATTATTCGAAAACTCCATAACCATTTGATATCCGCCTAACTGAGATTAACAAGATGACCATAGCTTGCTTTATACCAACAATCTCCGTGGGATCGACCCTTACTCACGTAAGATTTTATTACTTGGATGACCCAGTGCACTTGCTGGTTAGTTGTGCGAAGTTGTGAAGTTATGTTTGGACCATGGTATGGTGCACCAGTTATTGGCGCCATTGCCAGGGAGAGAACGAACAACAAATTTTACAACCTCAGAGTAACAATTTCGCATACCACTCTCCTTGCTGGTGGTTTGGGAGTAGCTTTCTCTTTACCTTTCTTGGTGGCCATCCTGAAAAAGGAAAGAGAAAGTGAGATGTAAAGCGAAGGGTTCGAGCAAGGGAGTGAACAAAATGGTTGATAATCAATGCACGGTGAAGAAGGATGTCGTTAACACATGGTCTAAACTACATGTGAAAAGTTCATCAAATGTAATATAATGAGTGCATGTGATGGCAATTGAATGCGGGATGTTTATTGGCATGCCGGCAAAGGCATGAGTAGCACAGATCAAGCATTCAATGTCCAAGTTAGATTACCAAGTCTTTCAAACTGGAAATCTATTTGTATTGACAATTATATGAAATTAATAAAATATAAAAGGGGTTTTGTGAAAAACAGGCATTAAAGTAGTAGTGTAGAATGAGTAAAAATAATGTGTAATGCCATACAGGCGTTTTCGCAAACACTTGGCATGCATGTTGAATACGTTATTGGAAGTAGTAAATTTAGTCATGCAAGCGACCCTTTTTGAAAAGTAATATATAATTGTCAAACAAGTCCATGATAATCCACAAGCAAAATATAGAAAATAAAGACCTAAATAGATTTTCAACACCAATTAAAAGGAATAAAAAAAAAGAAAGAAGGAAAAAGAAAAAGAAAATATAGATAAAGAAAGTAAAAAGAAAAAAGAAGTATAAAACATAAAAAAATTAAGAATAATAATGAAAAAGTAAAGAAGGAAGAAGAAAATAAAAACCTTGATAATGGTGGTGAAAAAGACAGAAAAAAGGGGGAGAGTAAAAAAAATGAGAAAGAGTAAGAAGGAAGAAGGGAGAAGAAAGAAGTAAGAAGGGATAAGAAAAATTAGGATTTGGGGAAGAAAAGATAAGATATTTTGGCTGATCTAGATATTCTGTGCGACGCATGTGACGCGGACGCGTGGGTCACGCGGTCGCGTGACCTGAATTGTGCGATTGGAGCGAGGGCAGCGACGCGTTCGCGCAACTCTCTGTGTTAAACTCATTTTGCCAAAACTTAGGGTGACGCGATCGCGTGACCTGAATTGTGCGATTGGCGCGAGGGCAGTGACGCGTTCGCGCAACTCTCTGTGTTAAACTCATTTTGCCAAAACTTAGGGTGACGCGATCGCGTGGTTGACGTGGTCGTGTGAATAGCCATGTTTAGAGGACGAGGCGGCCGCGTGGGGCACGCGGTCACGTGACAGGGCTGGTGCTTCTAACATCACTCTAGCCCCACTCCATCGCAACTTGCTGCCATACACCCCCTTTACGTCGATTTTTAGGGTCACGCATTCGCGTGGGTGACGCGAACTCGTGGGAGGCTTATTTTCCAAATGACGCGGCCGCGTCGTTGACGCGGACGCGTTGGCATATTTGTGCCTAAGGCACGCCTCCAATCACGCTTTCGCGTGATTCTCTGTCTAATTCTCTTTTCTTCAACAGTGTTGTCTTCCTGGAGCTGTGGGCATTCATCAGTATAATGACTATAATCAGCACAGATCCCGCATACTCTTTGTGGAACTAACTGTTGGCTTTGTTGTGGTGAAGGCTGAGCTTGATGTGCTTGTTGTTGGTTCAACTGCATCTGTTTAAGTAGGTTGGTCATTTCACATATACTCTGTGTCAGAGCAGTAGTTTCTTTGCTAGAGGAAACCTCTGCAACAGCTTTGGGGTTGCGCCTCTGTCTGTGATTCCTAGTGGACTCAGCTAAGTCGCTGATCAGTTGCCATGCTTCATCTGCGGTTTTATACTTTTTCAGAGAACCATTACTGGCACCTTCCAGTGTAGTCTTATCCTGGGGGTTCATGCCTTGAGTGAAGTAGCTGATCAATACTAGTTTACCAATCATGTGATGGGGACATGCGTCCAGGAGATTGTTGAAGCGCTCCCAATATTCATAGAGAGTCTCTGATTCACCTTGAACAATGCAGGAGATCTCTTTTCTCAGTCTATCTGTGACTTCAGCTGGGAAGTATTTTTCCCAAAATTCTCTCCTGAGTGTATCCCAGTTGGTAACAGTTGCTTTAGGTTGGGAGTAGTACCACTCCCTCGTCTTTCCCTCAAGAGAAAATGGAAAAGCGGTTAACAGAATAGAAGTTTCATCTGCACCATGACGCCTAACAGTAGAACAGGCTGTCTGGAAATCCCTAAGGTGCTTGATAGGCTCTTGAGCAGGTAAGCCATGAAACTTGGGCATCAAGTTGATCAGTGCGGTTTTTAGTTCAAAATCTGCAGCTGTAGTCGGGTGATGCACTTGATACGGCTGCAGTGTAAAATCTGGGGCTCCTGCCTCCTGGAGAGTAATCATCCTAGGTGCTGCCATATTTCCTGCACGTAAATCAACTAGATCAGTAGTAAATGAGCTTGCCTCACTCTCAGATGGCGGTTTACATTTGCCCTCAGATGAAACTGGTGAATTGATAATAATCACTTCACCGCCCTCAGAGGCTAGTCGACGTCGAGTTCGTCTAATATGCGAAAGAGTTCCTTCAATTTCAGGATCAAATGGGACTAAACTCGGATCAGGCAATAAACACGTCATTCAATGAGAAAGACATGTAACTCATGGTAACAGAAATAAAAAAAATAATAAAATATGCAAATAAAAATAAAATATATACACTAATTAATAATTTAGCACACTATTGCAACTCCCCGGCAACGGCGCCAAAAATTGATGCGTGGCAGAAGTTAACCAATTTAGAGAATTCAATTAAGAGACAGCATTGCACGTATAGCTCTTAACCGGCTAAGATCTACCTCACCAATTTAAAAAAGGGGTTGTCACAAATTTTAGAAATAAAATACTAGGAGTATGAGTCCCAGGTCGTCTCCTAACGAGTTGCAGGAAAGAGTTCTATTTTATTAACCAGGGGTTTTCAGAAAAATTGAGTTTTGATAATGAGTAATTAAAATGCTTAAAAATTAAAACAATAAAATTAAACTGAGAATGATTATTGGTATTCTAAATAAAAGGCCTTGACTGGGGGAATAATTAAGTGGAACTTCTATCCTTGTTGGGATCTTCTCAAGTGTGGTGTAAAAAGGTTGTTGTTCTCACTCGATTACCCCTTACTAAATAAGGGAAAGTATGGTGATTGAACTAACTCTTACCCTCAAATCCTAGTCCTCTCCCTTGGGGAGGTCTAGTGTTAGTGAGTATGAAGTTAGCTAACAACGTCCAGTTTAACCAAGCACTTGAGCATTCTTACTCAAGTATCGCCTCTTAATCAACCCCCATGTCAAGTAGAGATTCTACTCCATTGACATGAAATTAATAATCATAAAAATATGAGAAGGCATAATTAAATAAAATAAAATAGAGAATTAAAATTAATTGAATAAAAATAACTTCATATATTAATAGATTCAAAACGCAACATAATTATCTGAACAGAGTCAATGAGTAACTAATTAAAAGTAAGGGAATAAGGAAACAAACTATAGTAATGTCTTCAACGGAGGTAATGACTTTCAGCATCCAAAAATCCAAGCAAAAACATAAACTATCAATGTAACACTAATCTAGATTCAGATCTAAAACTGAAGTAATCCTAATGTGATGAATCTGAATGTCTATGGATGCGTGTTGAGTTTCTGCATGTTTCCTAGGTTTAGTCTGTGTTTCTGGGCCAAAAACTGGGTCAAAAAGTGGCCCGAAATTGCCCCCAGCGTATTTTGTTATTTTTGCAGATCGCGCAGGTTACGCGTACGCGTCGTCCACGCATTCGCGTCAGTCAGTGATTTTCCTTGTCACGCATTCGCATCACTCGTGCAGGCTCCAATCCATGCGTTTGCGTCAGGCACGCGTTCGCGTCACTGCGAATTCTCCATTTCGCGCGTTCACGTGGGCCATGCGCTCGCGTCATTGCTCGCTGGTCATCTCCTTAATTTCTTGTGTTCCTTTCATTTTTGCAAGCCTCCTCTCCAATTTCCAAGACATTCATGCCCTATGAAGCCTGAAACACTTAACACACGGATCACGGCATCGAATGGGATAAAGGAGAATTAAAATACATAATTAAAGGTCTCTAGGAAGCAAGTTTTCAACCTGGAGTGATTTTGGGAAGGAATTGTAAATACATGCTAATAATATGAATAAGTGGGTAAAGATTTGATAAAACCACACAATTAAACACAATATAAATCATAAAATAATGCTTTATCACTGCCCCGAAGATAGGCGACGCGCACGCGTGGATCACGCGCACGCGTGACCTGGAGAAAAATCAATCCACGCGTACGCGTGGACGACGCATACGCGTGATAGTACCGCGTGCTGGACGTATCAGAAATCACTGGGGGCGATTTCTGGGCTGTTTTTGACCCAGTTTTTGGCCCAGAAAACACAGATTAGAGGCTATAAAGTGGAGGAATCCATCCATTCATGGAGACAACTCCATAATTCACAATTTTAGGTTTTAGATGTAGTTTTCTAGAAAGAGGGGCTCTCTCCTCTCTCTTAGGATTTAGGATTTCTCTTAATTTTAGGATTGCTTCTTCTCAACTCCAGGTTTAATGTTCCTTTAATTTATTGTCTCTTCTACTTTTATTTATTCTATTGCTTTAGTTTGTTTATTTTCCCAATTTTATTTATGAACTTCATGTTAGAATTGATTTCTGTATTTAATGCAATTTGAGGTAATTCAGATTTATGATTGTTTTCTTTTATTTATAATATAAATAATTTGGATTTTTCCCCTTTTGGCTTTGGTTGAGTAATTGGTGACACTTGAGTTATCAAACTCAGCTGTTGATTGAAAATTGGAATTTGCTGATTGATTTGGATCCCTCTAAAGCTAGTCTTTCCATAGGAGTTGACTAGGACTTGAGGAATCAAGTTGATTAGTCCACTTGACTTTCTTTTATTTAGTAAGGGTTAACTAAGTGGGAGCAATAAACAATTCTCATCACACCTGATAAGGATAACTAGGATGGGATTTTCAGTTCCCATACCTTGCCAAGAGTTTTCTTAATTATTAATTTATTTTTCTTGTCATTTAATTTACTTGTTCTTTAATTCAAAAACCCCCAAAAATACACTTTTTCTCATAACCAATAATAAATCATACCTCCCTGCAATTCCTTGAGAGACGACGCGAGGTTTAAATACTTCGCTTATTACTTTTTAGGGGTTTTGTTACTTGTGACAAGCAAACTTTTGTACGAAAGGATTCTCTGTTGGTTTAGAAACTATACCTACAACGTGATTACTTTTATGAAATTCTTTACCATCAGAAAATCTTATTGTCAAAAATGATATGGTTCTCTCCTCTCTCTAGGTTTTAGGATTTAGGATTTAGGATTTCTCTTAATTTTAGGATTGCTTCTTCCCAATTCCAGGTTCAATGTTCTTTTAATTTAATTTCTCTTCTAATTTAATTTGTTTCTTCTCAATTTTATTATTTATTTAATTGCTTTCAATTTTATTTCCATTATCATGTCTCTTTTCTATTCCAATCTCCCAACAACGAAGATGGTATGCATGTTGATAGAGTAGACTCCCAACTTGACTTGGGGGTTGATTAAAAGGAGTCACTTGAGTTGGAATGCTTAAGTGATTAGTTAAATTGGAAGTTGTTGGCTAATTCTCTATTTACTAATGCTAGACCTTCCCAAGGGAGAGGACTAGGATTTGCGAATAAGAGTTAGCTCAATCACTTGACTTTCCTTTATTTAGTAAGGGTTAACTAAGTGAAAACAACAACCTTTTGATACTAGACTTGAGAAAATCCAACAAGGATAGAACTTCCAATTAATCTTCTCCCGGTCAAGGCTTTTTATTTAATTATATAAATCTCTTTTAATTTATGTTGCCTTAATTCACAATCCTTTACTTTTCTGTTATTCAACTCTTAAAATTTCTCAGAAAATTCATAACCAATAATAACTACACCTCCCTGCAATTCCTTGAGAGACGACCCGAGGTTTAAATACTTCGGTTATAAATTTTATTGGGTTAGCTTTAGTGACAACTAAAACTTTTGTATGAAAGCATTCTTTGTTGATTTAGAAACTATACTTACAACGTGATCAATTTTATGAATTTCTTTACTAGCAAAAGTCCTATCGTCATAGAGACAGTAGCTCTTACTAAGGAGTACAATGCAATCATTCAAAGGAACCTTCCTCAGAAATTACAGAGACACCATAACATTCTTCTCAGAGACACAGAAGTGAATCCTACAAAAGAGTGTCTAGCCCTCATTAGTACCAAAGAGGCTGAACCTCAGGAGCATGATACTGAGGGACTTAAGGCAATTACGGACCAGAAGGCTCCTGAGACTGCCATTGAGCATGCCTCTACAGAAGAGAAGGAACCTAAAGTTGATTCTTCTCTGGGCATGCAAAAGGAGCCTGTGATTACCACAGAGCTCACCCTTTCAGAGGTGAAATAACCTCAAGAGCCACATTTTCTAGGCATGCAGAAAAAACCGGCAGATGAGCAGTTGGCTCACTTTCCAGCAGCCCTTAAAGAGCTACAAGTCAATGTCTCTGTTGCAAGGGTATTGAGAAAAAGGACCCCTATACGGCCTGTTTAAAAGACATTCTTTTTGAATAGAAGGACCTAATGGGGAGATAAAATAGAGATACTTACTGAGAAGTACAGTATCCTAATTCAGCATGAGCTGCTAAAGAAGATGCCAGATCCAGAGAGCTTTCAGATCCTATGGACTACTGGAAAAATCATTTTTGACAAAGCCCTGTATTATCTTGGCTTAAGTTTAAATATAATACCTTCCACTGAGGCAAAGGCCGAATCTGGAGAGACTGGGAAGGTATTGAACGCTAGTGAGAAAGATCTCACTGGGCGTTCAACGCCCAACCAGACAGCAATCCTGGCACTGAACGCCATTGAGGAAGCCCTCACTGGGCATTCAACGCCCATCCTAGCAGCAGAGTTGACGTTGAACGCTAGCCATGGAGCACTGGCTGGGCGTTGAATACCCAAACAGATAGGAACTCTGGCGTTGAATGCCACTGAAGAACCCCTCACTAGGCGTTCAACGCCCAACCAGACAGGGAAGCTGGTGTTGAGCGCCAGCCAGGATACCCCTGCTGGGCATTCAACGCCCAAAAGGATAGAGGAACTGGCATTTAACGCCAGTAAGGGTGCACAGCATGGGCGTTCAACGCCCAAAGAGCCATCAGAGTTGGCATTGAATGCCAGTCAAGGCACACCCTCTGAGTGCTCAATTCCCACTTAAGAAACCCTTATCCAAGAACTAAAGGAATCTAAGGCTCATATAGAGACCATAGAGGTTCCTTTGCATGCACTTTTGCAGTGCATGAGTTCTGATGAACACTCATCCTCTGATGAGGATGAAGACACTAGGAAAGAGTAAGTTGCTCGGTACCTAGGAGCTATCACGAAGTTGAATGCCAAGCTATTTGGTACAAAGCCTTTGGAGGAAGAACCTCCATTGCTTTCCAAAGAACTCCATGCTTTGGTTCAGCAAAAGCTACCTCAGAAGCTTCCAAATCCTGGACGCTTCCTGATTCCTTGCACCATAGGCACCATGACCTTTGAGAAGGCTCTGTGTGACCTAGGGTCAAGTATAAACCTTATGCCACTCTTTGTAATGGAGAAGTTGGGAAACTAAGAGGCACAAGAAACAAGGAATACCTTGCATAAGGATTGGATGGTGTTCAAGGTTCTTGACCCTCCATTACCCCTTGACAAGGGAGGCACTTACATAAAGGATTCAGCTTCCAAGTCTCCTCCATTGGATAAAACCAATTCCACCCCTCCTAAGATCAAACGTAAGTTTGGTGTTGGATGTACACTATCCACAAAGGAGGAAGGCCCCAAAAGAAAGATACCTAGGGGCTGGAAAAACAAAAATATCCTTACTGAAGGCTTTTCACCATGGAAAATGGTAATGTTCACTTATCTCATCTTGGTATTTACCATGTAACAGGGAAGTGACAAAAGGGGACACCAGCATATTGCTGCAAGCCCAACCCTGCCTCAGGTAGTGAACAAGATCCTGTCTCTTAAGCGTATTATGCTATTCCATGAGAGCACAGGAAGGAAGCTCCTAGTAAGGAGTAAGGAATTATTCCTCTATGACTATCTTCCTCCTTGAAAGGAGTTGTCCGTCAAGTTAATGACATTAAAGAAGCACTTGTTGGGAGGCAACCCAACCTTAATTAATTATTTTTTATTTTTCTTTAATTTATTTTTTTGTAGGCTCATGATCATGTGCATCAATCAAAACAGAGACAGAAATGTCAAGCAGTGAAAATAGAACACTCCGGATGGAGTGTTGCTGGCGTTGAATGCTAGCCAAGGAGCAGACCTTGGGTGTTCAAACGCCAATGTAGAGGGCATGAAATCTGAATTCCCTAACCTTTCAGGACCAGTGGGTCCCACAGACTCCCCGCCTATCATATTTGCTCGAGGACGAGCAAAACTCCTAAGTTTGGTATTGCAAAAGCTTTGCTTTTTGACTTTTACCACTCCTGCAAAGAGCCATGAGGGAATAACAACAGAGACAAAGAAGTGACATTGAAGAGATCAAGCACCACATTGGATCCTCAAGGAGGAGTACTAGTCACCACCATTAAAGGTGGATTCATTCTCTTTATCTCTTTTTCTTGTGTATTTTTTCTGTTTTCTGTTATGTTGCATTATCTGTTCTCTTTTTCTTGTTGCATGATCATTTGCATCTATGTCTTAAGGATATAAAATATTCCATCTATCTCTCACCTTGCTTAAAAGAAAAATTTTATTTGAAAAGAATTGAAAGATGCATGAATTTCAAGTTTAAAATAAGAATAGTTTAATTATGTTGATATGGTGGTATTGCTTTTGTTTTCTGAATGTATGATTAAACAGTGCATATTTGAAGTTAGAATTTTAGAATGTTGGCTCTTGAAAGAATAAGAAAAAAGGAAAAGTATTATTGATAATCTGAAAATTGATACTTGAAGCAAGAAAAAGTAGCAAAAAGAAAAAGAAAAAGCATGTTGCAAAAGAAAAAAAATAATATATGCATGCGAAAATGAAAGAAAATGGCAAAAAAGAAAAAAAAGAAAAAGCAGAAAAATCCATTACTGCCCAAAAATGCAAGAAAAGAAGGGCAGATTGAAAAAGTCAATAACCCTTTAAACCAAAAGGCAAGGGTAAAAGGATCCAATGCTTGGAGCAATAATGGATAGGAGGGCCTAAAAGAATAAATTCCTGGCTCAAGCGGTTCAATCAAGCTATCCCTAACCATGTGCTTGTGGCGTGAAGGTGTCAAGTGAAAAGCTTGAGACTGAGCGTTTAAAGTCATGATCCAAAGCAAAAAGAATGTGCTTAAAAACTTTGGACACCTCTATCTGGGAACTCTAGCAAAGCTGAGTCACAATCTGAAAAGGTTCACCCAGTTAAAGTGTATGTGGCATTATTGTATCCGGTGGTAATACTGGAAAACAAGGTGCTTAGGGTCACAGCCAAGACTCTAAAAAGTTGTGTTCAAGAAAAAAAAGAACGGAACTAGGAGAGTCAATAATATCATCTGGATTCTAAGTTCCTAAAGAGACCAGCATTTCTGAAGTTTCAATGGATAGTGAGGTGCCAAAACTATTCAGAAGCAAAAAGCTACCAAGTCCCGCTCATCTAATTGTAACTAAGCTTCATTGGTAACTTAGAAATTTATTGTATCTTAGAGGCCTCATAGCACGTGGATCTCATCAAAGCTCAGCCCAAACACTCACCAAGTGTGCCCCAGAAGTGGATTTTAGCACTAAAAAGACTGTTTTACCTTTACTAGTCATTTGTTTAGTATTTAAGGGATTAGATTCATGTTATTCATAGACGTTTTACCACCATTCAGCATATTTTTGTGTATTACTTTGTTTTCCCCATTAGTATGAGTTTCTAAACCTCCTAGGTTGAGGGGAGGAGCCCTGCTAAGTCCTATGAATTAATAAAAGTATTATTGTTTCTTCTTTGATCCGTGTTTGATTATTTCTAAGATGTATATTCGTTCTTCAACATGATGAATAGGATGATCAGTGATAATCAGCTCTGTTCATCATACTAAGATGTCTAACTGGGTTCATGTGAATACGTGATTGGAAAGCACGAACCAACAGCTATGTTTATACATCTCTCGGACGGCTAATCCACGACTTTGTTGGGGACTTCTCGAGACACCAGTTCAGCTAATTTCTGAGAAGATTAGGATCTCCGTGGTATAGGCTAGAATCCAAAGAAGTAGCATCTTCTGATCTGGAATATTCGACCTTGTCTGTGGCGTTTTGAGTAGGATCGCCAAGAGAATGAACTGCTAGAGCTTCACCCTTCATCAGATTGGATAACCACGGCCAATGGCGTTCAATCTATAGTAGAGGAGATCAATAACCATGGCCTATGGCGTTCATCACATACAGCCTGCCATAGAAGAGATCACTCACAAGCAGAGAAGACAGTGATACTAGAGTTAATTCAGAAAGACTAAGCAACTCCAAACCTTAATCATTCTCTTTTCATAGTTTACACAACTTCTGAGTTCTAATAACCCTATTCCTATTACTGATTTTAATATATACAATATATTCCTAATACAACTCCATATCCAACAACCTTCTAATTCGCCTGACTAAGACCTGGAAGATAACCATAGCTTGCTTTAAACGACAATCCTCGTGGGATCGACCCTGACTCACTCAGGTATTACTTGGATGACCCAGTGCACTTGCTGGTATAGCTGTACAAAAGTGTGGGAATTTATGCACCATTGGGGAAGTCAGAGGAGGGACTTTTAATGAGATGAGAGCTAATGTTTTTGCTGACACTTTGGATAGATGTGGCTTGGTTGATATAGGTGCTTCCGTCAAAGAGTTTACTTGGTATAGAAGGATTTTTTGAAACAGGGACATTGCTAAAAAGATTAATAGAGCTCTTTTTAATTAGGATTCGTGTCTTCTTTTTCCAAAAGCCTACAGGAGGTGTTGAGCATATTCCATTCCGATCACTGTCTTCTTTTGATTCATTGCAGGAAACCAACTAGAAGACGGAATGCTAACAAGCCTGATGCGTGGCAGAAGTTAGACTAATTAAGAGAATCTTAATATGAGAGATGCGTTGCAAGTATAGCCCTTAACCAGCTAAAGTCTGCCTCACCAATTTGAAAAGGGTTGTCACAAATTTTAGAATTAAAAATACTGGGAGTATGAGTCCCAGGTCGTCTCCCAACGAATTGCAGGAAAGAGTGCTATTTTATTAACTAGAAGTTTTCCAGAAAAGTTTAGTTTTGATAATGAGTAAAAATAATTGTAAATTAAAGCAATAAAAATAAACTAAGAACAATTATTGATATTAAAGGGGCTTGACTGGGGGAATGATTAATTGGAAGTTCTATCCTTGTTGGAATCTTCTCAAGTGTAATGTAAAGCGGTTGTTGTTTTCACTTAGTTAACTCTTACTGAGTAAAGGAAAGTCAAGTGATTGGATTGATTCTTATCCGCAGATCCTAGCCCTTTTCCTTGGGAAGGTCTAGCATTAGTAGATATAGAATTAGCCAACAATGTTTAATTTAACTAAGCACTTGAGTATTCCAACTCAAGTGTCTCCTCTTAATCAACGCCCATGTCAAGTAGTAAAACTACTCCATTGACATGGAATTAATACTCATAAAAATATAAGAAGACAAAATTAAATGAAATAAAATAGAGATTTAAAATTAATTAAAAATAAAAGTAACTCTATATATTAATAAATTCAAAATGCAACATACTTATTTGAATAGGGTCAATGATCAACTAAAAAGAGTAAAGGAATAAGGAAATAAACTAAAGTGATATCTTCACGGAGGTAATGACTCTTCAGTATCCAAAATCCAAAGCGAAAGCATAAACTATCAATGTAAAGCTAATCTAGATTCAGATCTAAAACTAAAAGTAATCCTAATATCGATGTATCTGAATGTGTGTGGATCCATATTAAGTCTCTGCATGTTCCCTAGCTTTAGTCTGTGTTTCTGGGCCGAAAACTGGGTCACAACGCGGCCCGAAATCGCCCCCAGCATATTCTGTTATGTTTGCAGATCGCGCAGATCACGCGTACGCGTCATCCACGCGTTCGCGTCATTCAGCGATTTTTCTTGTCACGCGTTCGCGTCGTCCACGCGTTCGCATCATTCAGCGTTTTTCCTTGTCGCACGTTAGCGTCACGCACGCGTTCACGTCACTGCGATTTCTTCATTTCGCGCGCTCGCGTGAGCCATGCGATCGCGTCAGTGTTCGCTAGTCATCTCCTTAGTTTCTTGTGTTCCTTCCATTTTTGCAAGCTTCCTCTTCATTCTCCAAGCCATTCCTGCCCTGTGAAGCCTGAAACACTTAACACACGGATCATGGCATCGAATGGTATAAAAGAGAGTTAAAATGTACTAATTAAAGGTTTCTGGGAAGCAAGTTTTCAACCATAAATAATACTAGGAAGGAATTATAAAATTCATGCAATCTATATGAATAAGTAGGTAAAGACTTGATAAAACCACTCAATTAAACACAATATAAATCATAAAATAATGGTTTATCAACCTCCCCACACTTAAACATTAGCATGTCCTCATGTTTAGCTTAAGGAGATAAAATAAATGAGTAGGGAAATGTAAGACTCATGGAATGCAATGCAACCTATACATGTGAATGCAACTATATGATTCTTGTCTACTTGGTTAAAAATAAATAAGCTCTTCAAGACAAACATAAATCAAATTCCGCTAATTCAAATTATACAGTAAGAACATGTAACATTGTAAGAAGACAGCTCATGAAAGCAGGGAACATAGAGTTAAGCATTGAACCCTCACTGATGGTGTATATGCACTCTAGTCTCTCAAGTGTATAGGGTAATCACTCTACTTTTCTCTAATCATGCTTTCTAAACTTTGTTCTTCACCTAACCAATCAACAATATTTAATGTATTAATGCAAACATCATGAAGTCTTTTAAAGGTTGTAATGGGGCCAAGGCAAAGGTGAGGGTATATATATGGCTAAGTGAGCTAGAATATGAATCTTTGACTAACCTAAGCTTTCACCTAACATACACATACTCTATTTAATTCTAATTCATGCCTAGCTACCCATAATTTCCCACTTTCACATTCCATACTCATGTATTAACTTTTTCTCTTAATTTTCTTATCGCATATGCATTGGAGCTTTACTTAACTTAGAATTGGGGTAATTTTGTCCCCTTATTTATTTAAATATTTATTGAATATTTTTGGATTTTTTTAAATAAAAATATAAATAACATACCAATGCACATGGATTTTTAATTTTTCTGTTTTACATGAGTAGGTACTCAAATTTCTATTATTTTATTAAGGTAAGAACATAACATATTCCTTTATTAACCCATGTCCCCACAATTTTCCCATGCTTAATTAACACACAATCTCTATCTTAAGCTAACCAAAGATTCAAATTGGGGTGTTTAATTGTTTTTCTGCTTAAGGCTAGTGATGTGGTAAAATATAGAACAAATGGGATTTAAAAGGCTCAAAGTGGCTGACAAGGGTGATTTAAAGGGTAGGCTTATTTGGCATAAGTGAGCTAAACAAGTAATGGCCTCAATCATATGCATGCATATAACACACTAAACATCGGACATATAGGATGGAACAAAATAAAGATTACAATCATAGAGAAGCAAACACACAAGAATAAAATATTTATGGTTAAATAATGTAACCATGTAATTAGGCTCAAAATCTCACGGGTTGTGTGTTCTTAGCTTTTTAAACTATGTTCCAATTACAACTTCAAACAAATTTAACACAAGTTTTTATTTAAATTAGTGAAATTTTTCAAAAATAGGGTCTTAAAAAGAAACTTATTATTTTTCAATTAAATAGAACATGCATGCAACTAATTATTACTATGCAATTTATCCTATTCTAAATAAAAGAAAAATTAACTAAATATCCTATTTTGTTGGTGTTTAAGGAAAAAGAAATTACCTCCGGAAGTCAGGTACTGACCGACCTCCCCACACTTAAAGCTTTGCACCATCCTCGGTTCCAACTGTCAGGAACAAAGGGGGGCTGGTAGCAGCATCTCCACCATCGGGACCGTCATGGCTCCCTTTGCTGGTAAATGAGGTAGAGTCCGGGGTGTCTGAGTGTTCTCTAGGTGGGTGGGAACCAACAAGTAGCTCCTTGAGGTATGTAAATCTGCGCTTATTACGGTGCTCTCTTTGCTTTCCTTTCTGGTCAAGCTGATCTAGCCTCTCGAGTATCTGATGGAGCAGTTGGTTTGTTGAAGGTACTTGTGATGTGGAAGAAGAGGGAATATCTTCTGCTGGTTCTGTGCTCCGGTTGATAGTGGCTACTGGAGGTCTGATATACTTCCCGTTAGGGACGTATTGATCATCTCGTGGAATCATGGCCTTGGTGTCCCCAGCTCTATAGGAGACTCCAGCTGCTGAGACTAGACCTGAAACTAAGGAGGGAAAAGGTAAGTTGCCCGCAATCTGTACTTGTCCCATAGCATGCCGAATGTGTCTTGGTAAATTGAGGTGCTGGTCTGTAAGGATACACCAGAGTAAAATAGCCATGTCTGTAGTGAAGGAGGACTCGTGAGTGCTCGGAAAGACGTAATGGGACATGATCTGTGCCCATACTCGAGCTTCCAAGGTGAGTGCTGAAGCCAATATGCCCTTAATTCGGGAACGATGGTATCCGTAGATCCATATGCTGCCAGGTTGTGCAATAACTCAGAGAACGGCGTCCCAGTCAAATTGGTATGTCTGGCACTTGAATGAGGTTTCTTGAAATGCGTCCAATCCTTCTGGAGCAGGGGGAAGATTTAAAGCTTGTTGAATGGCCTCTTCAGTTATGGGGACTTACTTCTGACGGACATAAACAGACTGTATGGTTGGTATGTGAAAATTGGAGTAGAATTCAACAACCCATGATAGATTAACCTGCCGTGGCTGTCTCCGTAGGAATCCCCATTATCTTTGCTCAATGTGGGGCTTAACAATTTCAGCAATCTTGGTTGGGATGATGAGAAGGTGCTCATTGTTGTAGTTCTTTGTTGCCAGGATGGGGAACATTTGCTTACAGTAGCGGTTAGTGAACCGTGCAGTGTTCTTTGCTGGAAAGGCTTTTTCTTTTTCATCGACCTTAATGATCCTCTTGATTCGTTTTGTTGAGGGTTTTACCACTGTTGAAGATGGCTCTACCATTAATGTTCTTTTTGTTCCTCTCCTTGCTGGTGGTTTAGGAGTAGCTTTCTTTTTACCTTTGTTAGTGGCCATCCTGAAAAAGGAAAAAGAAAGTAATATGTAAAGCTAAGGGTTCGAGCAAGGGAGCAAACATTAAGGGTGATAATCAATACACGGGAAAGAAGGATGTCGTTAACACATAGTCTAGACTGCATGTAAAAAGTTCATCAAAGGTGATAAAGCAAGTGCATGTGATGGCAATTAAATGCAAAATGTTTATTGGCATGCTGGCAAAGGCATGAGTAGCATAGACCAAGCATTCAATGTCCAAGTTAGATTACCAAGCCTTTCAAACTAATAATCTGTTTGTATTGACAATTATACGTAATTAATAAAATATAAAAGGAGTTTTGTGAAAAACAGACATTAAAGTAGTAGAATAGAATAATTTAAAATAATGCACAATGCTATACGGGTTTTTTCACAAACATATAGCATGCATGCATGGTGAATATGTTATTGAAAGAAGTAATTTGAACATGCAAGCAACCCTTTAAGGAATAATATTAATTGTCAAAAAAATTCATAATAACTCACAAGCAAAATATAGAAGAAAAGAATCACCTAGTTAAATATCTAACACCAATTAAAGGAATAAAAAGAAAGAAAAGAAAATATAGATAATAAAAGTGAAAAGAAAAAAAAACATAAACAAAAATAATAAAGGAAAAAATAAAAAGTAAAGAAAGAAAGAAAAGAACCTTGATAATGGATGTGAAAAATAAAGGAGGAGAAAGTAAAAAGTGAGAATGAGTAGAGAAGGAGGAAGGTAGAAGAAAGAAATAAGAAGGGAAAAAGAAAAATTAGGATTTGGGGAAGAAAAGATATGATATTTGGCTGATCTGGATAATCTGTGCGCCGCATGTGATGTGGACGCGTGGGTCACGCGGTCGCGTGACTTGATTTGTGCAAGTGGCGCGAGAGCAGCCTCGCGTTCGCGCGACTCTCTGTTTCAAACTCATTTTGCCAAAATTTAGGGTGACGCGTTCGTGTGGGTGACGCGATCGCGTGAATAGCCATATTTTGAGGACTACGCGGCCGCGTGGGGTACGCGGTCGCGTGATAGGGCTAGTGCTTCCAGCATCATTCCAGTCCAGCTCCATCATAACTTGCTGCCATACACCTCTTTTACGTCAATTTTTAGGGGAACACGTTCGCGTGGGTGACGCGGATGCGTGGGAGGCTATTTTCCAAAATGACGCGGCCACATCAGCGATGCGGTCGCGTGGGCATGTTTGTGCCTAAGGCACGCCTCCAGCCACGCTGTCGCGTGACTTTCTGTTCAATTATCTTTTCTTCTTAATGCACCTATGACGCGGATGCGTCACGTGCGTTTTTTTTTAATATGCAATATACAAATGCAAATGTAGGCTATATACAGTTATATGCAGAGATTATGAGAAGAGTCATTAACAAAAATAAAAATAGAATAGAGTAAAATAAAACTAAGACTGAAACTGAATGATCATACCATGGTGGGTTGTCTCCCACCTAGCACTTTGCTTTTACGTCCTTAAGTTGGATGCTCGTTAGGCTCATTCTGCTTTTGGTGGTGGGTCTTCCAAGAGGAAAACCTCTAGTTCTTTGTTATTCTTCATCTTCTCACCATGATAAAGCTTCAGGCGATGTCCATTAACTTTTAGAAATTTGGAGCTAGAAGGATGACGCAGGTGGAAAACTCCGTATGGCTCTGCCTTTTCTACTTTGTATGGACCTTCCCATCTTGATCTCAGTTTACCTGGCATAAGCCTCAGTCTGGAGTTATAAAGAAGAACTAACTCCCCTGGTCTAAATTCTCTCCTTTTTATGTGTTTGTCATGGACAGCCTTTATCTTTTCTTTGTATCTCCTGGAGTTGTCATATGCTTCTAGGCGAAGATTCTCCAGTTCTGCTAGTTACAGCTTCCTTTCAGCACCAGCTTCCTCAAAATTCATGTTGCACTCCCTCACAGCCTAGAAAGCCTTGTGTTCCACTTCTACTGGAAGGTGGCAAGCCTTTCCGTATACTAAGCGGAAGGGGCTCATCCTAATGGGTGTTTTGTACGCTGTTCTATATGCCCAGAGTGCTTCTTGTAGCCTGGCACTCCAGTCCTTCCTATGAGGTTTTACTATCTTTTCCAGAATACGCTTTATTTCTCTGTTAGAGACTTCTGCTTGCCCATTGGTCTGGGGATGGTAAGATGTTGCTACTTTGTGAATTATCCCATGCTTCTTCAGTAATCCTGTTAGTCTCCTGTTACAAAAGTGAGTGCCTTGATCGCTCACGATTGCTCGTGGTGATCCAAAGCGACAAATAATATGGTTTCTAATAAAGGAAACAACAGTGTTAGCATCATCAGTACGGGTAGGAATTGCTTCCACCCATTTAGAAACATAATCTACGGCTAACAATATATAAAAGTAACCATTAGAATTTGGAAATGGACCCATGAAGTCAATGCCCCAAACATAAAAAATTTCACAGAAAAGCATAATCTGTTGAGGCATCTCATCCTTCTTGGATATATTACCAAACCTTTGGCAAGGGAAACAAGATTTACAAAATTCAGCAGCGTCTTTAAAAAGAGTACGCCACCAGAATCCACAATCTAGAATTTTTTGAGCTGTTCTTTGAGTGCCAAAATGTCCTCCACTCTCAGATGAGTGGCAGGCCTCTAAAATGGACTGGAATTCTGATTGAGGCACACACAGTCTAATTACCTGGTCAACACCATACCTCCTTAAATATGGATCATCCCATATATAATATTTGGACTCGCTTTTTAGCTTGTCTCTTTGATGCTTAGTAAAATTTGGAGGAAAAATATGGCTAACTAGATAATTAGCTACAGGTGCATACCAAGGAACTACTTCAGATACTGCATGTAAGCTATCAAATGAAAAATTATTATTTATAGGAGTGGAGTTATCCTTAATGTGCTCAAGGCGACTCAAGTGGTCTGCCACTAAATTCTGGTTACCACTCCTATCCTTAATTTCTAAGTCAAATTCTTGCAGCAGCAGTATCCAACGTATTAGCCTTGGTTTGGACTCTTTTTGGCTAAATAATATTTTAGAGCTGCATGATCTGAGTACACTAGTACCTTTGTACCAAGTAAATAGGCTCGAAATTTATCCAGAGCAAAAACAATAGCTAGAAGCTCTTTTTCAGTAGTAGTATAATTAGACTGAGCAGCATCTAAAGTCTTAGATTTATAAGTAATTACAAAAGGATCCTTACCTTCGCACTGAGCCAGTGCCGCTCCTACTGCATGGATGGAAGCATCACACATAATTTCAAATGGCTGGCTCCAGTCTGGTCCTCTCACAATTGGGGCTTGAGTCTGGGCGATCTTCAACTTATCAAACGCTTGCCTACAGTCCTCACTGAACTCGAACTCAATATCTTTCTACAGCAATCTGGATAAAGGCAATGCTACCTTACTGAAGTCCTTAATGAATCTCCTGTAAAAACCTGCGTGGCCAAGGAACGAACAGACTTCCCTCACGGAGGAGGGGTAAGGTAAACTAGAAATAACATCCACCTTTGCTGGATCTACAGAAATGCCAGTATTAGACACAACATGTCCTAATACAATTCCTTGTTTTACCATAAAGTGACATTTTTCAAAATTTAATACAAGGTTTGAACTAACACATCTGTCTAACACTCTAGATAAACTATCCAAGCAAAGGCTAAATGAATCACCATATACGCTAAAATCATTCATAAAACCTCCATACAGTTCTCAATGAGATCAGAGAAAAGACTCATCATGCACCTTTGGAAAGTAGCTGGTGCATTGCATAAGCCAAAGGGCATTCTCTTATAAGCATACGTTCCAAAGGGACATGTAAAGGTAGTCTTTTCCTGATCTTCAGGGGCTATATGAATTTGAAAATAGCCTGTATAACCATCTAAAAAACAATAATGAGATTTACCTGACAGGCAATCAAGCATTTGATCAATGAATGGCAAAGGGTAATGATCCTTGCGAGTGGCTTGGTTGAGACGCCTATAGTCAATGCAAACTCTCCATGAATTCTGCACTCTAGTTGTTAGGAGCTCTCCATACTCATTTCTTATTGTTGTGACTCCAGACTTCTTGGGCACCACTTGTACTGGACTGACCCATTCACTGTCTGAGATGGGGTAAATGATATCTGCTTCAAGTAGTCTGGTCACTTCTTTCTTGACAACTTCTAAGATGGTAGGATTCAATCTTTTTTGAGGTTGACAGACAGGCTTTGCTCCCTCTTTTAAGAATATTATGTGCTCACAAACTTGAGGGTTGATGCCTACTATATTTGCCAAGCTCCATCCAATTGCTTTCTTATGTTTTCTCAGCACACTGAGCAGTTGCTCTTCTTGTTGAGAGGTGAGTTCCCTTGCAATGATAATTGGGAACTTCTGCTTATCCTCAAGGTAAGCATACTTTAGGTGTGGAGGGAGGGGCTTTAATTCTAATTTCTGCTCATAGCTAGGCTCTGGATCATCCGGGGCTGGTGATAATGGCAAAGGTTCTTCATTGTTTTCAAAAAGTGTCCCCACACTTGGACCTTACTCCATGTGCTTCTCTTCCATTTCTTCTTGGTGAACTTCAGCTACAGTTTCATCAATAATGTCACACTGGAAGATAGAATGATCTTCTGGAGGGTGCTTCATAGCTTCATTTAAACTGAATTTCACTGTTCTGCTATCTATCTCAAAGGAGTAAGTTCCTGAGAATGCATCCAGCTTGAACTTCAAAGTTTTCAGGAATGGTCTTCCAAGTAGGATTGATGATGGTCTTCCTGAGTCATTAGGAGGCATTTCCAGGATATAGAAGTTAATGGGAAATGTGAGCCCCTTAATGCTCACTAATACATCTTCAGCAATTCCAACTACTGTAATAATGCTTTTATCTGCTAACACAAAACGAGCTGCCGACCTTTTTAAGGGAGGGAGCCTCAAAGTATCATATATAGACAATGGTATTATACTAAAATACACTCCTAAATCACAGATGCAGTCAGAAAACATCACACCTCCAATGGTACAGTTAACCATACATGGACCTGGGTCACTACATTTTTCAGGTATACCTCCCATTAAAGTAGATATAGAACTACCTAAAGGAATAATTTCTAATTCATTAATTTTATCTTTATGTATGCACAAATCTTTTAGAAACTTTGCATATTTTGGTACCTGCTGAATAACATAAAAAAGGGGAACATTTACCTCAACATTTTTGAATATTTCTACCATTTTGGGATCAAGTTCTATCTGCTTCCTGGATTTCTTTGCAAGGTGTGAAAATGGGATAGGAATGGCGTCCTGTACAGCTTCTACATCCTTTGGTGTTTCAGTCTATGGTTGAACTACTTTTTCTTCAACTATGTCTTGTACGTCCTCTTCCTCTTCAACATCTTCCACTTCCACTACATCCTCAGTTGGGACGTGTTCTGGTAGGCTTGGCTCCTCCTGGTGCCTCTCCTATAATGTAGTTCTGGACCTTAAAGTGATAGCATTGATGCCACCCTTGGGATTAGGTAGGGGTTGAGAAGGAATTCCATTGGAGCTTGAAGGTTGATTTGTGGAATTAGGTGATGAATCTAACCGGGATACGAGAGCTTGTAAAGTAGCAGTCAGACCATTTAAAGTAGAGTTCAGCTGCGTCTACATATCTTGTTGCCCTTGTGCAAGAGAATGGAGCATCTCGTCATTTGATGAGGAATTGGAATAAGTGATCTGAGGAACCTGTTGTTGGTTGTGCTGGAATCATTGAGATTGTCTTAGGTGAGGTGCTCTGTAAAGCTGGTTCTGATTCTGCTATCTGTTGTTGTTATTCCACCTCTGGTTTCCATTGTTATCTCTGCCTCCTCTGTTATAGTTGTTGGTTCACGAAATCGTGATCGTTCCTTCCTTGGTAACGGCGCCAAAAACTTAATACGCATGTTCTTAATCTTAATTCTTTGTCACAACTTTGCACAACTAACCAGCAAGTGCACTGGGTTGTCCAAGTAATAAACCTTACGCGAGTAAGGGTCGATCCCACGGAGATTGTCGGCTTCAAGCAAGCTATGGTCATCTTGTAAATCTCAGTCAGGCGGATTCAATTGGTTATGGTGAATTGATAGTTAAAATATAATTAAAATATAAAATAGGATAGAAATACTTATGTAATTCATTGGTGAAAATTTCAGATAAGCGTATGGAGATGCTTTTGTTCCTTTTGAACCTCTGCTTTCCTACTGCTTTCATCCAATCATTCATACTCCTTTCCATGGCAAGCTGTATGTTGGGCATCACCGTTGTCAATGGTTACTTCCCGTTCTCTCAGTTAAAATGGTCCAAAATGCGCTGTCACCGCACGGCTAATAATCTGTCGGTTCTCGATCATACTGGAATAGGATTCAGTAATCCTTTTGCGTCTGTCACTATGTCCAGCACTCGCAAGTTTGAAGCTCGTCACAGCCATCCCTTCCCAGATCTTACTCGGAATACCATAGACAAGGTTTAGACTTTACAGATCTCAAGAATGGCCGCCAATAATTCTAGCCTATACCACGAAGACTCTGATCTCACGATCAGGAGGCTAAGAGATACACATTCAAGCTTATTTGCATGTAGAACGGAAGTGTTTGTCAGGCACGCGTTCATAGGTGAGAATGGTGATGAGCATCACATAATCATCACATTCATCATGTTCTTGTGTGCGAATGAATATATTAGAGAAGAAATAGGCTTGAGTTGAATATAAAAATAATAGTACTTTGTATTAATTCATGAGGAACAGCAGAGCTCCACACCTTAATCTATGGTGTGTAGAAACTCTACCGTTGAAAATACATAAGAATAAGGTCTAGGCATGGCCTAATGGCCAGCCTCCCAAAGAGGATTCAATCATAAAAACATGATCAAAAGATGTAAATACAATAGTAAAAAGTCCTATTTATACTAAACTAGTTACTAGGGTATACAGAGATAAGTAAATGATGCAGAAATCCACTTCTGGGCCCACTTGGTGTGTTCTTGGGCTGAGCATTGAAGCTTTCACGTGTAGAGGTCTTCCTTGGAATTGAACGCCAGTTTGTAACCTGTTTTCTGGCGTTTAACTCCGCTTTGCAACCTGTTTCTAGCGTTTAACTCCAGAATAAGGCAGAGAGCTGGCGTTGAATGCCAGTTTGCGTCATCTAAACTCGGAAAAAGTATGGACTATTATATATTGCTGGAAAGCCCTGGATGTTTACTTTCTAACGCAATTGAGAGCGCACCAATTGGACTCTTGTATCTCCATAAAATCCACTTTGAGTGAAGGGAGGTCAGAATCCAACAGCATCTGCAGTCCTTCTTCAGCCTCTGAATCTGATTTTTGCTCAAGTCCCTCAATTTCAGCCAGAAATTACCTGAAATCACAGAAAAACACACAAACTCATAGTAAAGTCCAGAAATGTGATTTTTATTTAAAAACTAATAAAAATATACTAAAAACTAACTAAATCATACTAAAAACTATGTAAAAACAATGCCAAAAAGCGTATAAATTATCCGCTCATCAGTTGTCCCTCCAATTATGGTTAGAATTATCTCTCCAACCTTGGTTGGAGTTATCCTTTCATCCTTGGTTATGGTTTCCACCTTGGTTGTAATTGCCACCTTGTTGATTGTATCCTTGATTCGGGCGGTCATAGAAGTTATGAGTAGCTGCCACAGTGTTGTCTTCCTGTTGGAGCTGCGGACATTCATCAGTATAATGACTATAATCAGCACAGATTCTGCATACTCTTTGGGGAACTAATTATTGGCTCTGTTGTGGTGGGTGAGGCTGAGCTTGTTGTTGTTGGTTCAACTGCATTTGCTTCAGTAGGTTGGTCATTTCACATATACTCTGTGTAAGAGCAGTAGTCTCAATGCTAGAAGAAATCTCTACAACAGCTTTTGAGTGGCTGAACTTCGGCCTGTGATTCCTAGTGGACTCAGCTAAGTCACTGATCAATTGCCATGCTTCATCTGCGGTTCTGTACTTTTTCATAGAACCATTACTAGTACCATCCAGTGTAGTCTTATCCTGGGGGTTCATGCCTTGAGTGAAGTAGCTGATCAATACTAGTCTATCAATCATGTGATGGGGCATGCGTCTAGAAGGTTCTTAAAATACTCCCAGTATTCATAGAGAGTCTCCGAGTCACCTTGAACAATGCAGGAGATCTCTTTTCTCAGTCTATCTGTGACTTCAGCTGGAAAGTATTTTTCCAAAAATTCTCTCCTGAGCGTATTCCAGTTGGTAACAGTCGCTTCAGGTTGGGAGTAGTACCATTCCCTTGCCTTTCCCTCAAGAGAAAATGGAAAGGCAGTTAACAAAATAGAAGTTTCATCTGCACCATTACGCCTAACAGTAGAACAGGTTGTCTGGAAGTCCCTAAGGTGCTTAATAGGCTCTTGAGCAGGTAGGCCACGAAACTTGGGCATCAAGTTGATTAGTGCAGTCTTTAATTCAAAATCTGCAGCCAGATTTGGATGATGCACTTGATAAGGTTGCAGTATAAAATCTGGGGCTCCAGCTTCCTGGAGAGTAATTCTCCTAGGTTCTGCCATATTACCTGCACGTGAATTAACTGGATCAGTAGTAAAGGAGCTTCTCTCGCTCTCAGATGGCGGTTCAGATTTTCCCTCATATGAGTGATGAGTATTTTGGTGGAAAAATGAATTTCTCCCAAAATACACAAATCTAACCGGCAAGTATACCGGGTCGCATCAAGTAGTAATAACTCACTTAGAGTGAGGTCGATCCCACAGGGATTGATGGATCAAGCAACTTTAGTGGGTGATTAGTTTAGTCAAGCTAACATTGAGTGAATTGTGTGAAGTTGAGCAACAGAAGGTAAAAATTGCAGGGAAATTAAAGTTGCAGAATGTAAATGGGCAGAAGCTTAAAGAGCAAGAAATGTAAATTGCAGAAACTTAAATAACAAGAAATATAAATTGCATGAAATGTAAAAGGGAGAGGGTGCTGGAAATTAAAGAGAGCAATAGATCAAAGCTTAGATGAAATTTGACTTGCAGGAAAGAAAAGTGTAGCAGAGAATTGTAGAAACTGAGATTTCATAAACTGAATTTAATATTAGAAAATGACAATTGCAGAAAATTAAAAGTGTATTAAAAGGGACTTTCTATTCTACTCTACTCCTAATGCTCTAGCAGAGCCAGCCTCCTTACAAATATGAAAATGATGCCTTATATAGGCTTTACAAAATGGAAATGAAAATGAAATTAAAAACAAATTACAATGAAATTCCTATTTTATCTATTTCTTGTGCCTTTGAGTGATGATCATGAGCCTTTGCTCTTGGTGGAATTGGGTTGAAAGAGGCCTTGGTTGATTGCTCTTGGAGTTTGAGGAGGAACCGAAGTGAACCAAATGAACCGGGTTGGAGTTTTGCAAAAGTTGGACCAAAAGTTTGAGCAAAAGTTAGGGGTCTAACTTTTGGTCTAACTTTTCATATCAGCCCACAAAATTTGCTGCTATCCACGTTGGGGCAAAAGTTAGGGGTCTAACTTTTGCTCCAACGTTGGCCTCCCTTATGCACATTTATGGCGCCAACTTTGTCCTCTTGTCATGTTGCCAATTTTATGCCCAATATAGACTATCATATATGGTTGGAAAGCTCTGAATGTCAGCTTTCTAACCCACTTGGAATCACTTCAATTGGACATCAACAACTCAATTTATGATCATTTGAAGAGGGCATGGTCGCTGGCTTTGGTGTGCAGCGTTTAAGGTAACGTTTGCCTCAAACGTTGGCAAAAACGCCAGTTCTGGAGGCTCAAACGTATTTTCCACCCCATACTATTATACATTGTTGGAAAGCCCTGAATGTCTACTTTCCAATGTCTTTGGAAGCACATCAATTGGGGCTCTACAGCTCGAGTTATACTCCATCGAAGGTGCAGAGGTCAAGTGGCCTCACTGCAGGTTGCCACCATGTTCGTTTATGCACATTGCGGGGCAGTTTTCTCCCTCAATTTTAGTGTCCACCATGCAGTGCCATATATGCTTGGGAAGCTCTTGATTCCTACTTTCCAATGCTTCTTGAATCACCTCATTTGGAGCTCTGTAGCTCAAGTTATTCTTGTTGGAAGTATACCCCTTGTATGTCTTGTGGTGTGTGGCGCCAACGTTAGCCACCAAGTTAGGGGGCTAACGTTGGCGCAAACTTTTGCTCCTCCCCTTGTGATTTTCATGTGCCAACGTTAGCCACCAAGTTAGGGGGCTAACGTTGGCGCAAACTTTTGGTGCCCAGGGAGGTTCTCTTCATGCCAACGTTAGCCTCAAAGTTAGGGGGCTAACGTTGGCACAAACTTTTGGTGCCCAGGGGTGAATTTCATGTGCCAACGTTAGCCTCCAAGTTAGGGGTCTAACGTTGGGGCTAACTTTTCACCCAAAAGTTTGTGCAAAAGTTTGATGCTAACTCTAGGTCCAGCTTTTTGCTTCCTGGTTCATTTTCATTTATTCCATTGTCTTCTCTTTACTCCTAGCTATTCCTTCTTGCTTCAACCTTTCTCCAAGCTTTCTTCACCTATCATTGATCAACCAAACACATCAAAGCTATGCTCAAAATCATGAGATATTCATTCTTTCATAATATGTGACAATTATAGCATAAAACCTCATGAAATAGCATGAATTCATACATGGTTGATTAAATCAAAGGAAGCATGAAAATCTACTTAATTGACTTGCTTGTGGCTCAAGAAAGTGCATAAAACCTATTGAAACCAAAGGAAAAAGCATAGAAAAACATGACATGATGACATGTCATCACAACACCAAACTTAAACCTTGCTTGTCCCCAAGCAAGAAAAGAATCATGCAATAAAGATTGACAATCCAAGGTAAGAAGAATAGCAACTCAATGTTCATGGTAAGCTAGTTTTCTAAGCATGCTACAATCACAAAAGAAATGTAAATGATTGATGCTTCCATCTAGCTCAATTTATGAAATCTTTCTTTTATATTTCTTCCTTGAAACAAGCTTTTGATTTTCTTATTTAGCTTCTCCTTTTTGGGTGCTTTGCCCCATGAGTTGATAACAAAGCTACAACTTCTAAATGCTTTGTTTTCAAGTATTACCACTTGATACATAAGCACCACAAGCATTTGATTAGAGGACTTCATTAAGCTCATTTTTCTTGACTCTCTAATCATTGATGCTCAGAGCCTTGAGCTTTGAGGGAGTACTTTTGCACTTTGAGCCTAGCCTTGACTTCTAAGTGTTTTGTTTTCAAGCATTTGGCTTGATACATAAACACCACAAGTACTTAGCAAATAAATTGCCATTGGTACTCAGAACCTTCAACTTTCTCATTCTTTCCCTTTTTCTTTTCTTGCTTTAATTGTATTTGCTTCTTCAAGGTTTTCATGATTTTCAAAAGATTTCACAAGATGTCCTAGATGAAAACTTCAATTAAATAAAATCCAATGCAATTAAGCAACAATCAAACATACTAGCTTACCAATACTTTTATGCACATGCTAAAATCTTCTTTAATGCCTTGTTTGTTTATGATCATGATACTTTGTTGCTTTTGAATTCACAAAACTCAAGTTGGTAATCATAATGACATAGCACCATGTTGCAATTTAGAAATCAAACTATGCCTTTTCATACACACATGCATACAGAGAAGGTACAGACAATCATGTAGTTTATGGTGCTTGAAACAAATGAGAGGAAAAGGAACTTTACAACCTTGCAGTTCATCTTCATTATTGTTGTCCTTTTTCCTCTATTCTTCCTCCTTCCCTTGCCAAACTCAAAATACTTGCTCATCCTCAAGCAATAATTAGAACAATGGCTATGGGGCTAAGATGTATCATGAATGTCTTACATAATGAAATGTTAGTAGCACATGTGTTTTAAGAAAGCAAAATTAAAGATAATAATCAAGGCACAAGAGACAGAGACATTGTGATTGCAAGCTTAAGAAGGTGAGCATAATACTTTGCATAAAGAATAAGTGGCACACCAAACTTAGTGTGACACTTTCACTTGGAATCAATGCAAGTATCCAGTAAAGATTTGAAGCAAACTGTGTTGCATAGCAACACCAAACTTAGAATGCAATCCTATGTCAATTTATTTGAACTAAAACTAAACAAAAGAAACTGTTATATGTTAAGTACAATCACCAAATGAAGAATCTGTTATGAATAAGGATGTCTTGGTGATGTATTAACAAAAACAGTTAATGGAGGAAAGCATTAAAAACAAGTAAATAAATGAAACAAAGAGAAAACAAAAATTATCCAACTAAGAAGAAAAATAACACTGTAAAAGGCAATATAATTATGCAGACAAGTGATGTTGCTGGATTGATTTGCATAGAAAAATAGGTGGCACACCAAACTTAGAATCTTGGTGTGTCACTTTCATGTAAAATTGATGCAATCATCCATGAAGATGGAAAACAGTTTGTTGCAGGGCAACACCAAACTTAGAATGTAACCATATGCCAATTTATTGAAATTTAAACAAAGCAAGGAAAAGAAATGTACCTACTGTCTACCTGTTCTTTACTTTCTTCCTCTTCTTCTAATTTGTTAAGAGAAATGACTTCAAAGGAGGAGAAGATTCAGCTATTACCCCCTGTCTTGGTCTCTCCTCAGCAAGCTTTCTTTTGTACATGGCTTGATTGAGCTTGCTTGCTATTGGTCCAGGGGTTGGATTGCTTGTGGTTGACCTCCTCTTGAATGTTGTCCTTGGTAGTTTGGTCACAATCCTCTTCTTGGTGCTTTTGTTAATTGCCTTCACTTCTTTGAATCCATGTTTTGGTGGTTGTGTGATTGTTGGAGTTTTGTCTTCATCAAGAGTCTCTTGCAATGGTGGTTCTGTGAATTCTTCCTTCATGTACTTCTTTGCCTCACTTGAGTTTGGAATGACTTCTTCACTTTCTTGCTCCTCCACTTCCTCTTTTACACCCAACATTTGTTTTAATAGCTCTATCATGGGAGAGGTTTGTCGATCTTCCCAACATTTCTTCATCTCCTCGTCATACCTTTCAATCATGGATTCAGGTGTTGAGGCATTTTGGTCCAGGGAGGTTTGTGAGAGTTGTGAGTCTTCATGTTCTCTTGTCATCTCAAGTGAAGTTTCAGGTTCAACCACCTCATTCTTCATTGAAAGTTCACTTGATGCAGTGGCCTCCTTATCTTGCTCTTCCACTTTCTCCTTCATATCCATCAATTGGCCTTCATTTTTCTTGCTCAGTGGTTCTAAGTGTTTCCTTATTTTCTCTAAATCTTCATTCATATTTTTTAAGAGACTTTCTTCCCTTTTCCAGGCTTGTTGTTGTTCCTTCATGAATTGTTCTTGTCTTTTCAACAATTCTCTGGATTTTTGAAGTGGATCTTCATTTTGCTCTTCCACCTCCTCCTTTTTTGCAATTTCACTTAACACAGGGACCTTGCATTCTTGTTTTTCCATTTTCTCCTTCCTTGCATTCAACAATTGGCCTGCCATCACTTCCATGTTTTTGAATGAATTCTCTTGCTCGTTCCAAGATCTTTGCACCTCCCTCTCATATTTTTCAAACATGATCTCTAGCTTTGAGAGGCCTAGGTTCGTGGAAGTTTGTGTTGAGGCATATTTAGGTGATGAAGAATTTTCAAATATAGAAGTGGGAGGTGAGGTTGGACAATCTCTCATGTGAGTTGACTGCTCAGAATTTGCAGTTTCTTGGTAATACTCCCAGCCACCAATAGAATAATGACTTGAATCATTTTGTGGTGGAGGGAAATGTCCAATATGATTTTCTTTCTCATCTTGTGGTTCTGAAGCATGGCTCCATGAATTGGAGAGCCCAGAATTTGAAGTTTCTTGGTGATATTCCCATCCATCATTAGAAATTGGTGATGGTGGGTGATATCCCATAGAATTTGTTTGATCATAAGATGAGTTGAACTCCATTTGAGTTTTGTAAAACACACAACCAAGGAAAATTGAAATTACTCATATCAGAGATGAGAATTTCTTAGTGAGGCAAAAACTCAAACACCTTGGTTTCACTTTGAAACAGAAAACAAAAATAAAGAAAATGCTTGATCTAGACTTCTCACCCACTTAATCATTGTTGATCTAATCAATCCCCGGCAACGGCGCCAAAAACTTGATGAGATATTTTTGTGGAAGAAACGAATCTCTCCCCAAAACACACAAATCTAACCGGCAAGTGCACCGGGTCGCATCAAGTAATAAAAACTCACGGGAGTGAGGTCGATCCCACAGGGATTGATGGATCAAGCAACTTTAGTGGGTGATTAGTTTAGTCAAGCTAACATTGAGTGAATTGTGTGAAGTTGAGCAACAGAAGGTAAAAATTGCAGGGAAATTAAAGTTGCAGAATGTAAATGGGCAGAAGCTTAAAGAGCAAGAAATGTAAATTGCAGAAACTTAAATAACAAGAAATGTAAATTGCATGAAATGTAAAGGGGAGAGGGTGCTGGAAATTAAAGAGAGCAATAGATCAAAGCTTAGATGAAATTTGACTTGCAGGAAAGAAAAGTGTAGCAGAGAATTGTAGAAACTGAGATTTCATAAACTGAATTCAATATTAGAAAATGACAATTGCAGAAAATTAAAAGTGTATTAAAAGGGACTTTCTATTCTACTCTACTCCTGATGCTCTAGCAGAGCCAGCCTCCTTACAAATATGAAAATGATGCCTTATATAGGCTTTACAAAATGAAAATGAAAATGAAATTAAAAACAAATTACAATGAAATTCCTATTTTATCTATTTCTTGTGCCTTTGAGTGATGATCATGGGCCTTTGCTCTTGGTGGAATTGGGTTGAAAGAGGCCTTGGTTGATTGCTCTTGGAGTTTGAGGAGGAACCGAAGTGAACCAAATGAACCGGGTTGGAGTTTTGCAAAAGTTGGACCAAAAGTTTGAGCAAAAGTTAGGGGTCTAACTTTTGGTCTAACTTTTCATATCAGCCCACAAAATTTGCTGCTATCCACGTTGGGGCAAAAGTTAGGGGTCTAACTTTTGCTCCAACGTTGGCCTCCCTTATGCACATTTATGGCGCCAAATTTGTCCTCTTGTAATGTTGCCAATTTTATGCCCAATATAGACTATCATATATGGTTGGAAAGCTCTGAATGTCAGCTTTCTAACCCACTTGGAATCACTTCAATTGGACATCTACAACTCACGTTATGATCATTTAAAGAGGGCTTGGTCGCTGGCTTTGGTGTGCAGCGTTTGAGGTAACGTTTGCCTCAAACGTTGGCGAAAACACCAGTTCTGGAGTCTCAAACGTATTGTCCACCCCATACTATTATACATTTTTGGAAAGCCCTGAATGTCTACTTTCCAATGTCTTTGGAAGCACATCAATTGGGGCTCTACAGCTCGAGTTATACTCCATCGAAGGTGCAGAGGTCAAGTGGCCTCACTGCAGGTTGCCACCATGTTCGTTTATGCACATTGCGGGGCAGTTTTCTCCCTCAATTTTAGTGTCCACCATGCAGTGCCATATATGCTTGGGAAGCTCTTGATTCCTACTTTCCAATGCTTCTTGAATCACCTCATTTGGAGCTCTGTAGCTCAAGTTATTCTTGTTGGAAGTATACCCCTTGTATGTCTTGTGGTGTGTGGCGCCAACGTTAGCCACCAAGTTAGGGGGCTAACGTTGGCGCAAACTTTTGCTCCTCCCCTTGTGATTTTCATGTGCCAACGTTAGCCACCAAGTTAGGGGGCTAACGTTGGCGCAAACTTTTGGTGCCCAGGGAGGTTCTCTTCATGCCAACGTTAGCCTCAAAGTTAGGGGGCTAACGTTGGCGCAAACTTTTGGTGCCCAAGGGTGAATTTCATGTGCCAACGTTAGCCTCCAAGTTAGGGGTCTAACGTTGGGGCTAACTTTTCACCCAAAAGTTTGTGCAAAAGTTTGATGCTAACTCTAGGTCCAGCTTTTTGCTTCCTGGTTCATTTTCATTTATTCCATTGTCTTCTCTTTACTCCTAGCTATTCCTTCTTGCTTCAACCTTTCTCCAAGCTTTCTTCACCTATCATTGATCAACCAAACACATCAAAGCTATGCTCAAAATCATGAGATATTCATTCTTTCATAATATGTGACAATTATAGCATAAAACCTCATGAAATAGCATGAATTCATACATGGTTGATTAAATCAAAGGAAGCATGAAAATCTACTTAATTGACTTGCTTGTGGCTCAAGAAAGTGCATAAAACCTATTGAAACCAAAGGAAAAAGCATAGAAAAACATGACATGATGACATGTCATCAATGAGACTGGTGAATCGATAACAAACACTTCACCACCCTCAGAGGCTAACCGACGTCGAGCTTGCCTAATACGTGAAAGAGTTCTTTCAATTTCAGGATCAAAAGTGGCTAAGCTCGGATCAGGCAGTGAACGCGTCATTCAATGAGAAAGACATATAGCTCATGGTAACAGAAATAAAAAAAAATAAAATATGCAAATAAAATAAAATAGGTATGCTAAATAATAATCTAGCACGCTATTGTAACTCCCCGGCAACGGCTCTAAAAATTGATGTGTGGCAGAAGTTAGACCAATTAAGAAAATCTTAATATGAGAGATGCGTTGCAAGTATAGCCCTCAACCAGCTAAAGTCTGCCTCACCAATTTGAAAAGGGTTGTCATAAATTTTAGAATTAAAAATACTGGGAGTATGAGTCCCAGGTCGTCTCCCAACGAGTTGCAGGAAAGAGTTCTATTTTATTAACTAGAAGTTTTCCAGAAAAGTTGAGTTTTGATAATGAGTAAAAATAATTGTAAATTAAAGCAATAAAAATAAACTAAGAACAATTATTGATATTAAAGGGGCTTGACTGGGGGAATGATTAATTAGAAGTTCTATCCTTGTTGGAATCTTCTCAAGTGTAATGTAAAGCGGTTGTTATTTTCACTAAGTTAACCCTTACTGAGTAAAGGAAAGTCAAGTGATTGGACTGATTCTTATTCGCAGATCCTAGCCCTTTCCCTTGGGAAGGTCTAGCATTAGTAGATATAGAATTAGCCAACAATGTTCAATTTAACTAAGCACTTGAGTATTCCAACTCAAGTGTCCCCTCTTAATCAACCCCCATGTCAAGTAGTAAAACTACTCCATTGACATGGAATTAATACTTGATGGTTTCAGTGGCTAAGAGAAGGGGGGGTTGAATCTTAGCCCTCTTTTTTGCTTAATAACCCTTGCTGGACTTAGAGGAGACTTTTTTGTTTTTTCTCATCACTTTACACGAGACTTTTTCTTTTGTCTCGTCCCTAGCCACGAGACTTTTCTTTTTGTCTCGTCACTTGGCACGAGATAATTTTGGTTTTTGCTCCTGTGCAGTAGAAACAGAAATGTAGGAGAGAAGAGTAGAAGATTACACCCAGATATATCCTGGTTCAGCTGCTAAGTGCAGTGCAGCCTACATCCAGTCTCCATCACAAACATGATTGAATTTCACTATAATCAACCTGATTACAAACTGTAAAGTGCTAACCCAACTTACAAGGGGATTCCCACAGAATCATGAAACACAACATAGATGAACAAAGGAACTCTAAGACATCTATGGCTTTTTCTTTTAATTTTGCACTCTCTGCCTTTTTCCGCTCTATGGCTTTTTCATACAAACCTCACTGTTTGCCTTTTTTCCATGAGACTCAAGACATGACAAAATTAAACAGAAAAATATAAAACAGAATACATTGAAGAAGAAGAGAAAACTGTTAGCTCAGGTAGCTCTGAGAACGCTGTGCCTTGCACTCTCAAATTTTCTCCTTGCTCCAAACAGTGGCTGTTCTCTCTTTTTAAAGAAGAGGGAAGCCTCCACACTTGAAGCCAACACCCAAACCAACTTCTTCCTCCTTCAACAAACAAAACCGGTTCGGCCACATAGAGAGAGAAGAGATAACCATGCAAAACCCAACATGCAATTACCTCTAGTCCTTTCTTGATCATCACCCTTCATCAATCCGAGCTCTCCATCCTTGGCTTGCTCTCCAAGATGGATTTCTGGCCCTTGATGCTTCATGATGATGATGACTTCATCTGCTTCAATTTCTGCCTCAACCATCACTTCGCCACTCTAGCTACTTCCTGTGGTGGTTGAGCAGAATCAAAGACAAGCCATGCTTCAAGAATCTCCCTTGCTGGCCGAATCTTCATTGTCCATTTTTGAGCATGAAGAGCTAGAGTTTATCTCACCAAATCTAACCATATTTGGTGAAGATCTCAGCCACAGCTCATTTTTATTTTAGTATGTTTTCTTGCCATCATTGTGATGGTCTTTAGACATGCCTTTCCTTCTTTTCGGTAGCTCCATGTAGCTTCCATGGCTTCCTTTATTTTCTGTGTATTGACCGAAAGAGAGAAAGAGATGAGAGAGAAGAAGATATTCAATGGTTTTGATCAAATAATTAATGTAGCAAAGAGAAAGAATAAAAGTGCACTCATGTTTTCTACTTCCCTTTGCTGAGAGGCGTGCATAGTCATTATAGCAATCAAATCAATCTTCTCTCTCTTACTTATGTTCCCAATGCTTTAAATTAAATTTGAAATCCATCCAAAGTAAAATGGAATCCATTGGAGGCAAGTAGCAATATTTGCCTTTTCTTTAAACTTGGTTTCGGACCAAGCTTGGAAACATTCATCAAAAATAACATTGGGCTTGGTAGCAACAAAATTTAATCTGGCCTAATTGATAACATTTGCTTTCCTGATGAATTTGATTTCGGATCAAGCATAGGAAACTTTCATCAAAATTAAACATGGGCTTGGTTGCATCAACATTGAGCTTGGCCCTTTGATATAATAATTCAGCCACATAATAGAAGTCATGTAGCAAGGCTGATTATTTGACACATTGGGCTGAAACCAGAATTTTATTTTCGGCCCAACGCAAAATCTGCACAACAAAATTATTAATTAAGCAAATATGATTTAAGATTAAATTAATAATTTTGTAATTAAATATTTCAATAATGTTTGTTCATCATCACAATTAAATAGGAGTTTTCCAAACTCATCAATCTCCCCCTTGATGACAAATATTATTAAAATTGAAATGGAAAGAAATTTAAAGATTGAGTAAAGAATACTCTCTTTGAATTTGAATTTCTCCCCCTTTCTAAATGTCACATAGCTCCCCCTTGATGTATGCTTATTTTACCAAGGAAGTACTAACTTGTAACATTTTAATTAAGCTTCAAAAATAATGTTATTTAGCATATCATGTGATGCTAAATGCTTGATTTATGAGCAGTTTTAAATTGATAATCAAAACTTGTTTGATATCATAAACTGATTTACTGCTCAAACAACACCATAATTATCCAAAATCTGTTTTTGCTGTTCAATAAATCAGAGCAATCTTGGTAGGAAAAGTAATTTTCAATCATGATTTAATCTTTTTAAACACATCAATTTTCATCATTTGAGAGCTAAAGGAACTGCCAAAAATAAATCCAACATACATAATATTATCAAGGCAAACAAGATATATTATACACACATTAAACACATTTTACCAAGATAAATATCAATCAATGGCAGTACTCAAAATGAATCTAATGTATTATCATTCATCAAAAAATGATATACCAAATGCATTATCAATCATCAAACACACAAAAAATCATTATCAAAATCATTAACAGAGGTGATCATGAATTCGAAGAATTTCATCCCCTGTTCCAGTTTCAGTTTCAATTTTGGGATTATTTTCCTCCCCCTTTTGACATCAAGGGGCATTATGTACCTGTAGCAAGAGAGCATTGACAATACAACAAAATATTCATAAGATGCCAAATAAGTCAAAGTGTCAAGGAGCAGTGAGTATCAAGTCATGCTACTACAAAAGAAAGATTGAGCCTAATCATGCCAATATCAAATAATATAAAACAACAGTCATCAATCATCTGATAGATGAAAAGCCGAGTCCTCAGCGCCTTCTTCACTATTATCGCCCAGATCCTCTTTAAGAGTTGCTAACATCAGGCCGACCCTTTCTTTGCAATTTTTCCAAGCTTTCTCGCTCTCAGAGGCTTGCTTGCGAGCCTCTTTGTGAGATTGAATCATCATGTCTGCCATGTTTGAGAATTCACCCAAAATTTCTTTGATGGATTTGACTGTTTTGGAGGACTCTGGCCGAGTCTCATTGTCACTATCCGATGCCACAGATTTGCCCCCTTTGGTTCCCTTAGTCGCTCCTCCTCCTCGGATTGAGGATACTTTGTTTTCTACTGCCTCATTCAACAGATCAACTTTAAAGTGTTCAAAAATTCTTGTTAAAAACATACCATAAGGCAGGTTAGCCTTTTTGGTGCTTCTAACAGAATCCCACATATGCCTAATCATAATATAGCCAAAAGATATAGGAGTAGAGGTAACCAAAGAAAATAATATGAGACAGTCAGAAAATGTTACTCGGTTGTGTGAGCCGCTTTGGGGAGTCAAAATATGGGTGATGATTCGGTGAAGCAGAGAATTGACTGGTCCTAGAGCTTTGTGAGTTGGAATCGTTCCATGCAAGCCGGAAAGATTCTCGCAGATGTGCTGCAGAACCGCTTTGTATGAGACGCCGACTTGTGTATCCCATTTATCTACCATGTATGCTCGCGGTCCTTCATCCTTGAAGCCCAGGGCCTCTCCAATGGTCTCAGAATCAAGGACTATTTGAACCCTTTTGACATAGGAATGAAGAGTTCCGTCAATGAGTCGCATATTGGCGTAGAACTCTCGGACTAGGCCAGGATAGACTGGTTTCTGAATGAGAAGAAGTGGCTTCCAGTTGAGGAGTTCAAACAGAGAGGAGATGTTGATGCCTTTGTTAGTGAGAGTATCGAGACTAACAAGGTAAGTTGCACACAAGTGACGTTTTTCCATAACCTCATTGTGAAACTCAAAAGAAGTACAAGAGTTGAATCTGCTAGGATCAAAGTGGGAGTGAGTCTTGCCATACTTGTTTTTGAATTCCAGGGATTCCAAATTTGGAGGTTCGGTGGTGTCGTGAAGAGCAAAACCCTTAGTTTTTTGAGCACTCTTCCCGGATGCATGAGGAGTTGATCTCTTTGGTGGTGATTGTGGAGGGGAAGGAATGGGAGAAGTATGAGACTCTTCTTCTTCTGCCACGGGAATACTTTTCTTCTTTCTTGAGGAAGTTTTTGTGGCAATGACCTTTCTTCTCATTGTGTTTGTGCGTTTTGAAGGGCTGAGGGTGAAGACGATGATGTAGAATGGATGTGAATGTGTGTGTGTGATTGTGGAGTAGACTATTTTTGAGAGAATATAAGCCTTTCACTTTTTCTTGGCGCGGTTTTCTTTTTCATGGTGATGGAAGCATGAAATATGAAAGGTTGGTGAGGTAACCGAATGTGTGGGGAAGAAGGAAGGTGAGAGACACATTAAATGAGGACTAGAGAGAGAATTTGGTGGAAGTAATGACCATTAGTGGGCGGTTAATGACCATTATGGAGAAGTTATTACCCAAGAATGATTTCCCTTTTAATTTTTGAAATCTAAAACTGAAAAGTTGTTGCCTTAAATCAAGGGATTAGATGGAGAAAGGGATTTGATTTTGACAATAACCACTTCTAATAAGATATGATGACACAAGGAAGAAGATTCTTATTTGCATAGAGAGATAACTAACAAAACTGTTAAAGGTGGGGTCAAGGAATTTTTGGTGGGGTCAAAAGATATTTGGTGGAGCCCATAGAATTTGAACTCAGCGTTGCCTCCCCCTTGATCATAGCTCCTCCATCAAGCTTGCATTTTTATCTTGTCCAAACCTACGAGACAAAACTGAACAGAGTTAAAAATTCACAAATTTTCAATGACACTTAAATCAAACAGTCCCAAACTTTTTCTCAGGGTACAGAATCTGTCTTCACAGAGGGGTTTTGTAAAAATATCAGCAATTTGATCTTCAGATTTTACAAATTGAATATCAATAGTACCCTTTTGCACATGTTCCCTAATAAAGTGATATTTTATCTCAATGTGCTTTGTTCTTGAGTGCAAAACAGGATTTTTTGAAATGTTTATATCACTCATATTATCACAAAATAAAGGTATACTATTGATTTTTAATTTGTAATCTTCCAATTGTATTTTTAACCAAATTAATTGTGAGCAACATGCAGATGCGGAAATATATTCAGCTTTGGCTGTGGATAGAGCCACTGTGGCTTGTTTCTTGCTTGACCACATGTTGAGTGAGCTTCCAAGGAAGCAACACATGCCGGAGGTGCTCCTCCTATCCACTCTATCTCCCACATAATCTGCATCACAAAACCCTACTGCACAAAAGTCATCAGATTTAGGATACCATAGCCCATAACCACAAGTTCCCTTAATGTATCTAATGATGCGCTTAACGGCCGTAAGGTGGGATTCTTTTGGATGAGATTGAAACCTTGACCATACACCCACACTTTGGACTATATCCGGTCTAGAAGAGGTAAGATACATAAGCGATCCTATCATTCCTCTATACCGTGTTTCATCCACATCTTGACCATCATCATCCTTTTCAAGTTTTGTGTTGGGATGCATTGGAGTACCCATTGATTTGGAATTTTCTAGGCCAAACTTTTTGATAAGCTCTTTTGCATACTTTCCTTGGTAAATAAAAGTACCACTAGGAGTTTGTTTAATTTGGAGGCCAAGAAAGAAAGTAAGCTCTCCCATTAAACTCATTTCAAACTCACTAGTCATGAGTTTTCCAAACTCTTCACACAAGGAAATGTTGGCCGATCCAAATACAATGTCATCAACATAAACTTGAACAAGGAGTATATCATTATTAGATGCTTTAATAAATAAAGTAGTGTCAGTGGTACCCCTTTGAAATTGATTTTCCAACAAGAAGGCACTAAGCCTTTCATACCAAGCTCTTGGAGCTTGTCTAAGACCATAAAGAGCCTTAGTTAGTTTGAAAACATGATTAGGAAACTCTTTATGTTCAAAACCGGGGGGTTGTGCCACATACACTTCTCTATCAATAAAGCCATTAAGGAAAGCACATTTAACATCCATTTGAAACATTTTGAAACCTTTATGGGCGGCATAGGCAAGAAGCAATCTAATTGCTTCCATTCTAGCTACCGGAGCAAAAGACTCATCAAAATCTATACCCTCTTCTTGATCATAACCTTGGGCCACTAATCTAGCCTTGTTACGAACAACTTGTCCATCCTCACCAAGTTTTTTTTTTAAATACCCACTTAGTACCCGTTACCTTCTTACCATCCGGATAAGGTACTAATGTCCAAACCTCATTCTTTTCAAATTGGGCTAGCTCCTCTTGCATGGCCTTGACCCATGATGGATCTTCAAGAGCTTGTTTGACATTGTTGGGCTCCATTTGTGACAAGAAAGCAAAGTTGCTAGGTTTGGTTTGCCTTTTGGTGGAGGATCTTGTTGTTACACCATGAGAGGGATCACCAATGATGAAGTCATGAGGATAACCCCTCATAGACTTCCATTCTCTAAGCTTTCGGACAGGTGTAGAGCTTTGATGAACTTCTGGTGGTCTCTCTGTTTCAGTTGCTCGTGCCAACTCAGGAGACAAAATGGAAGTGTCTCCTTCTATTTGACGAGACAAAACCGTGCTGACAGATTCTTCATTTTGCACAGATTTGAGATTTTCTTTATTTGTTCCAGCCTCTTCACAATCTGAATCAATATCCTTCACAATACTGGGAATTAAGTTAGAATCACAAAAAGTAACATGTATGGATTCCTCTATGGTTCTATGCTCTTTGAGATAAACTCTATAGGCCTTGCTTGTGGTGGAATATCCAACAAACATTCTTTCATAGGATTTTGGATCAAATTTTCCAAGGATTTCCTTATTATTGAGCACAAAGCACTTGCATCCAAAAACATGAAAATACTTAAGATTTGGAGGGGTTCCTTTCCATAGCTCATAAGGTGTTTTCTTTAACCCTTTTCTAATGATTGTTTTATTCAAAATATAATATGCTGTGTTCACAGCTTCAGCCCATAAGAATTTATGAATTTCACTCTCACACAACATAGCCCTAGTCATTTCTTGAAGGCTTCTATTCCTCCTTTCAACCACCCCATTTTGTTAGGGGGTTCTAGGGCATGAAAAATTATGAGAAATTCCTAAGTCATCACAGAATTTTTCAAAGTCTTGATTTTCAAATTCTCTTCCATGATCACTTCTCAAATGGGTAATTTTTTAAATCCTTTTCATTTTGAATTTTCTTGCAAAGGGTGGAAAAAGCATGAAAGGCATCATTCTTATGAGCAAGGAAAAGTACCCAACTAAATCTAGAGTAATCATCTACCACCACAAGGCCATAATTTTTACCTCCTAAGCTTTGAGTTCTAGTAGGACTAAAAAGATCAATATGTAACATCTCCAATGGCCTTTTGGTTGAGATTCTATCTTTTGATTTAAAAGAAGATTTTACTTGTTTACCCAATTGACAAGCATCACAAGTAAGATCCTTATCAAACTTGATGTTTGGAATTCCTCTAACCAAATTCCTTTTGACTAGCTTAGAAATTTGGTACATGCTAGCATGTCCCAACTTTCTATGCCAAAGCCATTTTTCAGATTCAAAAGATGTAAAGCATGTTACATTTTGTTCCTTTAAATCCTCAAGAGTTAATCCATACACATTGTTGCATCTTTTAGCTTCAAAAAGGACATCCCCAGTTTTCTCACAAACAACTAAACAAACAAATTTCTTAAAAATAACTTCAAAACCCAAATCACATAATTGACTGACACTAAGTAAATTATGTTTCAAGCCATGTACAAGAAGGACATCATTTATACAAGATGAGAAACTTTTACCCACTTTCCCAACAGCCACAATTTTTCCTTTTGCATCATCACCGAATGTGACAAGTCCTCCATCATAGTCATCAAGCTTTATGAAGAAGGTTGTCTTTCCGGTCATATGCCTAGAGCATCCGCTATCCATATACCACATGTTTTCTTTCCGTTTGGATGCTAGGCACACCTACAAAACAAGCTTAAGTGACCTTAGGTATCCAAATCTTTTTGGATCCTTTTACGTTAAACCATCTTCTATGTCCTAAGCCATTGTAATCAAAAATAATTTTATAAACCTTGTCACCAATCATTCTTTCACCAAAAAAACATTGAATGGGAAAGTGTCCATTTCGGTTGCATAGTCTACAAAATCTTGGAGTTGCTATTTTGTTAAAGTAGGTTATGTCTTGATACCTTGTATCATTTGAAGATGAGCCAATATTTTCAAAATGAGATTTTTCAGATTTATAAAACCCCAACCCAGCCTTATCATAAAGAGGTTTTTGACTAGCCAAGATGTGATTCAGATTTTCGGAACTTTGGGTAAACTTGGCTAAGTCTTCCTTAAGTCTTTTAACCTCTTTAAGCAACTCTTCATTTTGCTTAAAACAATCTACATATACAAGAACAAAATGGTTACTTTCACAGCTTCTGACTTGGGCTCTTAACTGCTTATTTTCTTCAACAAGATCACAAGTAGTTTCGGCCTCTCTCACTTTTTCTTTTAAAAAACTGTTTTCAGCCTTAAGAATGGTGATTTGTTGTTCAAGTTCTTGATTTTCCAGCAGAAAACATCTTATTTTTTCAGAAATGTGGTCTATCATAAGATGAAGATCTTCAGTGTTAGGGTTATGAAAGACTACCTGATCTATGTGGTCTGCCATGAGACATGTTTGTGACTTGGTCTCGGTTTCTTCATCATCATCATCGGAGTCATTCTCCAAGTCTTCCCATGAAGTCATCAGTCCTTTCTTCTTTCCTTTTTTTGGCTTTTCCTCCTTCTTCAACTTGGGACAATCAGATTTGAAATGCCCCATTTCCTTGCAATTGTAGCAAGTTACCTTGCTAAGGTCTTTCTTCACTTTCCTTGAGCTGCTGCCTTTGCTTTTGAGCTTTGCCATTTTCCTGAATTTTTTTGCAAACAACACAAACTCATTTTCAGAAGAGTTATCACTGGATTTATCATCCAAAGGATTAGTCATAGAAGAAAAAACAATTCCTTTCTTTTTCAAATAGGTATTTTCAAAAGCAAGAAGATTCCCTCTCAAATCATCAAGTGTCATGGAGTCTAAGCTACTGCTCTCAGAAATAATTAAAGCTTTTGTTTCCCACTCTTTTGTAAGACATCTCAACACTCTTCTCACTAGCACAGATTCTGAATGTGTAATTCCAAGAGCATCTAAGCCAACAATGATGGTGTTGAATCGTTCGAATAGTTCATCAATGGACTCTCCTTCCTTCATTACAAACATTTCATATTCCCTGTTTAGCATATCTGTCCGAGTCTTCTTTACAATTGTGGTTCCTTCATGAGTGATTTGTAGCTTGTCCCAGATTTCCTTTGCCGTTGTGCATCGTGATATTCGTTGATACTCCTCAAAGCTGATAGCGCAATTAAGCAGGTTTACTGCCTTGGCATTTAACTCTATTTTCTTCCTATCTTCTTCGGTCCATCTTGCTTCTGGTTTGAGAGAGACTACTCCTTCTGCACTTGTGGTAGTTGGAAATTGAGGCCCTTCCAGAATAATCTTCCAAAGTCTGTAATTCACTGCTTGTACAAATATCTTCATCCTTTTTTTCCAATAGGTATAATTTTTCCCATTGAAAAGAGGAGGTCTGTTGCTTGATTGTCCTTTAGTCAGATTATAGGACACCACATTTGCGCCACTGTTTTCCGCCATAAGGATCTTTACTCAAAGCTGCAAAGCTTGATCTCTTTGAGACCAAGCTCTGATACCAATTGATGGTTTCAGTGGCTAAGAGAAGGAGGGGTTGAATCTTAGCCCCCTTTTTTGCTTAATAATCCTTGCTGGACTTAGAGGAGACTTTTCTGTTTTTGCTCATCACTTTACACGAGACTTTTTCTTTTGTCTCGTCCCTAGCCACGAGACTTTTCTTTTTTTTCTCGTCACTTGGCACGAGATAATTTTGGTTTTTGCTCCTTTGCAGTAGAAACATAAATGTAGGAGAGAAGAGTAGAAGATTACACCCAGATATATCCTGGTTCAGCTGCTAAGTGCAGTGCAGCCTACATCCAGTCTCCATCACAAACATGATGGAATTTCACTATAATCAACCTGATTACAAACTGTAAAGTGCTAACCCAACTTACAAGGGGATTCCCACAGAATCATGAAACACAACATAGATGAACAAAGGAACTCTAAGACATCTATGGCTTTTTCTTTTAATTTTGCACTCTCTGCCTTTTTTCGCTCTATGGCTTTTTCATACAAACCTCACTGTTTGCCTTTTCTCCATGAGACTCAAGACATGACAAAATTAAACAGAAAAATACAAAACAGAATACATTGAAGGAGAAGAGAAAACTGTTAGCTCAGGTAGCTTTGAGAAATCTGTGCCTTGCACTCTCAAATTTTCTCCTTGCTCCAAACAGTGGCTGTTCTCTCTTTTTAAAGAAGAGGGAAGCCTCCACACTTGAAGCCAACACCCAAACCAACTTCTTCCTCCTTCAACAAACAAAACCGGTTCGGCCACATAGAGAGAGAAGAGATAACCATGCAAAACCCAACATGCAATTACCTCTAGTCCTTTCTTGATCATCACCCTTCATCAATCCGAGCTCTCCATCCTTGGCTTGCTCTCCAAGATGGATTTCTGGCCCTTGATGCTTCATGATGATGATGACTTCATCTGCTTCAATTTCTGCCTCAACCATCACTTCGTCACTCTAGCTACTTCCTGTGGTGGTTGAGCAGAATCAAAGACAAGCCATGCTTCAAGAATCTCCCTTGCTGGCTGAATCTTCATTGTCCATTTTTGAGCATGAAGAGCTCGAGTTTATCTCACCAAATCTAACCATATTTGGTGAAGATCTCAGCCACAGCTCATTTTTATTTTAGTATGTTTTCTTGCCATCATTGTGATGGTCTTTAGACATGCCTTTCCTTCTTTTCGGTAGCTCCATGTAGCTTCCATGGCTTCCTTTATTTTCTGTGTATTGACCGAAAGAGAGAAAGAGATGAGAGAGAAGAAGATATTCAATGGTTTTGATCAAATAATTAATGTAGCAAAGAGAAAGAATAAAAGTGCACTCATGTTTTCTACTTCCCTTTGCTGAGAGGCGTGCATAGTCATTATAGCAATCAAATCAATCTTCTCTCTCTTACTTATGTTTCCAATGCTTTAAATTAAATTTGAAATCCATCCAAAGTAAAATGGAATCCGTTGGAGGCAAGTAGCAATATTTGCCTTTTCTTTAAACTTGGTTTCGGACCAAGCTTGGAAACATTCATCAAAAATAACATTGGGCTTGGTAGCAACAAAATTTAATCTGGCCTAATTGATAACATTTGCTTTCCTGATGAATTTGATTTCGGATCAAGCATAGGAAACTTTCATCAAAATTAAACATGGGCTTGGTTGCATCAACATTGAGCTTGGCCCTTTGATATAATAATTCAGCCACATAATAGAAGTCATGTAGCAAGGCTGATTATTTGACACATTGGGCTGAAACCAGAATTTTATTTTCGGCCCAACGCAAAATCTGCACAACAAAATTATTAATTAAGCAAATATGATTTAAGATTAAATTAATAATTTTGTAATTAAATATTTCAATAATGTTTGTTCATCATCACAATTAAATAGGAGTTTTCCAAACTCATCAATACTCATAAAAATATAAGAAGACATAATTAAATGAAATAAAATAGAGATTTAAAATTAATTAAAAATAAAAGTAACTCTATATATTAATAAATTCAAAATGCAACATACTTATTTGAATAGGGTCAATGCTCAACTAAAAAGAGTAAAGGAATAAGGAAACAAACTAAAGTGATATCTTCACGGAGGTAATGACTCTTCAGCATCCAAAATCCAAAGCGAAAGCATAAACTATCAATGTAAAGCTAATCTAGATTCAGATCTAAAACTAAAAGTAATCCTAATATCGATGTATCTGAATGTGTGTGGATGCGTATTAAGTCTCTGCATGTTCCCTAGCTTTAGTCTGTGTTTCTGGACCGAAAACTGGGTCAAAATGCGGCCTGAAATCGCCCCCAGCATATTCTGTTATGTTTGCAGATCGCGCAGGTCACGCGTACGCGTCATCCACACATTCGCGTCATTCAGCGATTTTCCTTGTCACGCGTTCGCATCGTCCATGCGTTCGCGTCATTCATTATTTTTCCTTGTCGCGCATTCGCGTTGCTGCGATTTCTTCATTTCGCGCGCTTGTGTGAGCCATGCGATCGCGTCAGTGTTCGCTGATCATCTCCTTAGTTTCTTGTGTTCCTTCCATTTTTGAAAACTTCCTCTTCATTCTCCAAGCTATTCCTGCCCTATGAAGCCTAAAACACTTAACACACGGATCACGACATCGAATGGTATAAATGAGAGTTAAAATGTACTAATTAAAGGTTTCTAGGAAGCAAGTTTTCAACCATAAACAATACTAGGAAGGAATTATAAAATTCATGCAATCTATATGAATAAGTAGGTAAAGACTTGATAAAACTACTCAATTAAACACGATATAAATCATAAAATAATGGTTTATCAAAGCCTTTTAGATTTCAAGCAGCTTGAACGACTCATCATGCCTTCTCTAGGGTAGTTAAGGAGGCCTGGAGAAAGGGAGCACTAATAATGTCGGATAGTCTCAAGGAGGTTCAAAAAAATGCTCTGAAGTTTAATAAAGAGGTGTGTGGTAATATTTTTGTTATGAAGAGATAGTAGAAAAGCAAATTTATAGCCTTTAGTGGAGCATAGATACTTTTGGAAATTCTAATTTATGGTTGAAGGAGAAAGCTCTGAATTAGGAATACAATACTATTCTTTTGCAAGAAGAAATTTTTTGGTACTAGAAATTTAGAGAACAATGGGTCAGATGTCGTGACCGAAATACTAAATTTTTCCATCTTCAAACGATCATCGAGTAAGAGGAATGATTTTCATTGAGGATGGTACTTGGTCTATGGAGGATGATGTCATCAGCATGGAAGCTAATAAATTTTTTCAGAGACTTTTTTGTTCTCGAACGTCTGTGGATATTGATACATTAAGGAATATCCCTCTTCCTCAGTTGAGTCAGAATGCTTGTAGGTCTTTTACTGTGCCGGTCACCTTAGAAGAAGTTAGGATTGCTGTCATGGGCATGAACTCTTTCAAGGCCCCTAGTCCATATGGTTTTTAGGCTTTCTTCTATAAGGAGTTTCGGGATATTATTGATGAGGATATTCGGTATATTATGAGTATGGCCTTTACTTGGGGTCATATTCATGCTTCTATTCTAGAGACTCTCATTGTGCTTATTCCCACGGTAGAGTCTCCCACTTCGTTTAAGGAGTTTCATCTTATTAGTCTTTGCAATGTAGTTTACAAGATCATTACAAAAGTTTTTATCGCTTGCCCTCCTTTCTCACTGAGATAGTAAAACCTCTTTAAGGAGGCTTTATTTCCTGACCGAGTGACCACTGATAATATTATTGTTGCACAGGAGATTCTGCATCATATGAAAATGGATAAATAAAAAAAAGGCATTTTAGCCTTTAAAATTGACTTGAAAAAGACTTATGATAGGGTTGATTGGAGGTTGCTTGAGCATTCCTTGCGCAGTTTTAGTTTCCCAAGCAGTACGACCCATCCGATTATGAACTGTGTTTGCTCTTCTTCCCTCTCCATCTTGTGGAATGGAAATAAACTGGATAGCTTCAATCCACAGAGGGGTTGTAAGACCCCGGATTTTTGAAAATAAAAATATGAGTTATTTGAGATTTTGAACTTCGTTTTATGAATGACAAATAAAAATATTTAAAACGAAAACCTAGACTCTTATCTTAAAGGTTTTGGTCTAAGATAGGGTCAAACGGACAAAAAACCACAAACGAGCCCATGTTGGTCCCAAGCCTAAGGTTTATAACCCTTATAACTTAATAATTCAGCACACATATCCCTCATTTGAATGAGAGGCATGCATAGAGAGAAGAGAGGAAGAACAAAAATCCTTGTTCACTATTCACTCCAATCTTTAACCCTACATAACTTTCAATCCATAGCTCCGATCGAAGTATCGTTTGCGGCCACACATTGCTCTCGTCGTGCTCTTCAATTTATTTCCACTTTTGCGGTAAGTACTCCCAAGAATCATGAGCCATTTTTTATTCTTCCCTTCAATTCGTGTTTTGGATATGTAGTATTGAGATTTTTGCAATTTTGATGTTTAGGGAAAGCTTAACCATCAATTTTAGAGGGGTCTCGACCTAAGATTATGTGGTATGAGGTAAGAAAACTCTTTCCCTTTGATTTTCCCTAATTATGTATGAAACCCTAGCTTGAGATATGAATGTTTGGTGTAATTAGATTTAATAAGGAACGATAGCTTGTTTGGATTGAGTATGTCTTGCAGTATTGTGGCTTGTCTTAATTTTCGAGCACTTGGTAGAGGCTTGGTCCTATGGATGGAGTCTTGGGTGTGATTAAGAAGAGAATCTAAGTAATGGAAAACCACCGTCAACAAGGTAGGAATTTCCCTTAAAACCATTTTATTACCAAAGATTGTTATAAATCGATATCGATATGAAAATTATATTTTTAGTGATTATGTGAGTCTCATGAATTGGTATGTATGAATCATGATGTGCTTGAATGATGAATTAGTGTAAAGATTGTGCTTGACGATGGTTGAGAATGATGTTTAATGTGAGAGTTTAGGCCTAAGGCCGTGATAGGGTGAGAAATTTCCTACTTGGTAAGTTGAGGTTAGCGATGGCGTTGCCACGTGTGATATGTTGTTGAATAACTGAGAATGAGTAGAATGATTGATTTGTTGGTTTGATTTTGATTTGTGAAGTTTAAGTGCTATATGTTGAGAATTTGATTTGGTTTTGGTTAGCTAAGCTTTAATGATTAGGAGGTGATTGGGTATTGAGGAATATGTATTGTTTGTGTCTAAAGGTGGTTTGTGATGGTGTGGAATGGAGCGAATTGGAGATTTTGTGAGAAAATAACATTTTGGAGATTTTGGTAAAAATGAGTTTTTAGCGAACTTCGACGAGCCATGACTTGGTGCTTGGAGTTCAGAATTTGATGAAATTTACCTAAATTAAAGATAGTGATGAGAGCATTAAAATGGTTTAAGAATGAAGGAAAACAGAATTTTATAGAGAAAGTTATGAACGATTAAAAACTGGTGTAAAAATATAAAATCTAAGATTATGCAGCAACTAGAAATTCTGGTCTGCGTGCCCACGCACAGTATAGTACGTGCGCACCACACAGAGCAGTGCAAGAGCTCGTGCATACGCACGCCAAGGAGAAATTTCAAGTTGTGCGTACGCATGAGGTGATGCGTACGCATGAGGTGATGCATATGCACAGAACCTGTTTTCTCAAATAAACTCTGTTTTTTACTATTTGGCTTTTTCAGCAAGCTTGTAAACCCGTGTAATCCCTCACTAAAGTTCGATAACTCATTTTCAAGCTTTGAATATAGTGTAGCTAAGTCTAATGAATTAAATTGAATTATTCTCAGATAAATGCGTGGTTAAACTGGATGACATGTTGCGATGTTCAAGAGATTTCAGCCATAATTAATGATATTTCAGCCACCGTTCTCCCTATTTGAGAAGAGAGACAAGAAATTGGAAGAGAGAAAATATGAGAAGAGAAATCCTAGCCACCATCAACTTCAAACTTTGAAAAATTTTGCTCCGAAACTCCGATTGATGAGCCGCTCGCGGCCATGCAAAGCTTGTCTCCTCCTCTTCAATTCTATCTAAATATTTTGGCAAGTAACTTGAAATCCCAGCTCTAGTTTCTTATTCAATTCTGAAATTACGTTTTTGGTATCCATCACTAATTGCAGTGGGCAAAAGTAAAAAACCCTTTTTCCCTCTTGGTTCATCAATTTATGAAAATCGTAGTTTTTAATATTGTGTCAAATTATATAATATGATGTTAGATTGAGTAATTAGAAGCCTAGCTTGGTAGAATTTTGGAAAGGAAAGTTTGAAAGCTTGGAATTGCGACGTTAAGGTACGGGTGGTAGTTTCGAGTAGGTATTATGTAAGATTATGTGAAAACTTAGGTCACTTGTTCCTAGGATAAGTTAAATGGAATTGATTGTTGATATGCTTGAAGAATAGTTAGTATGAGTATTGTGTTGGTTAATGTGTTTTGGCATAAAATTGAGAGTAGAAATAATGAGTTTTTGATGAATTGAGAAGTCCTATGTGATATTCTTGCAATTGGATATTGTGATATATGTTGGTGCTATGTTGCATGAAAATGAATATATTTGTTGAAGTTTTAATTAAGAATTAGATGTATGAATATTGTGATTTGTGAAAATTGGGTCAGACGCCATGATGGGGTGAGAAAATCTCTTGTGTGGCAAGTTGAGGTAAGTAGTGTGAAATATTGAGTGAGAATGAGATATTTGATGATGATTGGTTGTGGATTTTGTTTGTATGAGTGTGTATGTTGAGGTTGCCTTGAGAAATTGATTGAATGGGTATTGAATGATTAGAAAGGGTAGAGAATCGATAAATGTATGTTGAGGGAGCTTAGAAGTGGTATTGGAATGGTTTTGAACTAATTTGGAATTGGAATTGGTGAAAATGGTTATGCAAAAATTTTTGGGTAAAAATAGATTTTTGACAAAATTCGACGGGCCACAGCTTGTCCCTTGGACCTCTAAATTCTGTGGAACTTGTTTTAAATAAAAATTGGGTTTGTCTATTTTATAACATTCGAAGAACGGATGGAAAATTATTTCTAACGAAAAAGTTATGAACGTTTAAAAATCTGGTTTCAAAACTGAATTCTGTAGCAGTTATAGAAAACTGAGGTCATGCGTACGCATGATGAGTGAAACGGAAGTGAAATGATTTCGTTCGAGTTTCATGCACACGCACAAAAAATGGAGTTGCGCGTATACACGAGGCATGCGTATGCACAACCTGTATTTCTTAAACTGAATGTTTTTTGTGCACATACCATGCGCACGCACAAAAGGGAACTCACGCGTACGCATGAGGCATGCATACGCATGAATGTCATGTTTGCTGCAAATGTGATTTTTAACTGTTTTGCCTATTCTATTCCGCATTTTCACTTCCGTAATCCCTATTTGAGATCCGATAACTATTTTCTATTATTTGGAACAAATCTTATGCCACTAAACCATTTTCTTAATGTTTTAAACTTTTGTAAATTCTATAATGGGTATAGAGGATAATAAGAATGAGATGATATAATTAAATGATGATATTGAGTTAATTCAAGAGAATAATGAGAATGAGATGAGATGATTGAATGACGATAATGAGTTGAGATGATTGAATGACGAGAATGAGTTGAGATGATTGAATGATGAAAATGAGTTGAGATGATTAAATTATGAGAATTGTAAACCCTATCATACAGAGTCTGATGCTTAAGTCATAAAATTGAAGTGACGAGATATTACGACCTCTAAAAGTAAAATTATTTATATAACATAGATGGAAAAGGATTTATCTAGGAGCCTTTGAAGAAAGGTTAAAACAAAAGCGTTAAACAGAAAAGCGCAGTACTCACATAAGCGATACGTAAACGGAACAGGATAAGAGTAAAGAGACAAATATATACATAGGAAAAGAATTCCAAGATGACAAATAGCAAAGCTTTTGACTCGGCTCATGAAGTTAAAAACCGGCCAGAGCACATATACATATATATACATATACCTGAGAATCTCAAAATGTTCAAAATACAGTGTACAGAACCTATTTCTCCAAAATCAACCTCTAAGATAGATAAGCATAATATACATATATAGTAGAGATAATAAGTGTCTACATATATACATCAAAACCAAAATAAGTCCCAAAAGCACAAAAGATCTTCACTTTCAGACGCTCCCAGAATGCCTCGGCGAGGTGCCTTACATCCTGCATATGAAAACCCAAAAATATGTATGGGGTGAGAATCAGAGGTTCTCAGCATAGTAACAGTGCCCACATAACTAACATATAAGGTCCTGGGAAAGCCAGAGGCAATCCTAGAACTTTCGACATTTGATTTAATCTTATAAAATATAACTAAACCAAAAGTAAATTAGACAACTAACTAATGATCTTCCTTCTAGTCTAACACTCCCCTTTCCAACTCCTCCGAATATTCCAAACACCATTGGAATTATTTATTTTCAAACACAGGTATTACATACAAAGAAATCATAACTTGAATGCAGATACAATAGATAAACAAGTAGCAAGTAGTTCATATGATCAGTTAGGCATTCTCAACAAGGCACAGCAAACAAACACATAGATTCATATGATGCATGCTTGTCCTATGACTGATGAGTCTCATCTGTCGGTTATATAGCCAACTTGACAAGTCCTGGTAGCGAACCATTGGACTGTCCCTCTATCGTGCATCCCCAAAATCTCAAATCATCAATATCATAATCATATAACACACACCGTTGTATATCTACGGGAGCAAGCTCATCCAGAAAGGTATAAGTGTCCGGCCACACTTATGACATAGGGTCGGCAGACACTACAAAAAATTTTGGTAAAAACGGCGGTTTTTTTGGTATTTACGGCGGTTTGAACCGCCGTTATTACCAATAATGGCGGTTTCGTAAAGCAACGTAATTTTGGGTGCCATTCTGGTTATTACGACGGTTTTTAGAAAATCGCCACAATTTCCAGGGTTAAAATGGCGGTTCTTGGATAGGTTAAAACGGCGGTTTGAACCGCCATTATTACCCTGACAGAGTAGCATTTTGATTGGTTAAAACGGCGGTTCAAACTGCCATTATTTCCAGGGTTAAAATGGCGGTTTTTAGATAGGTTAAAACGGCAGTTTGAACCGCCATTATTATCCTGACAGAGTGGAGTTTTGGTTGGTTAAAATGGCATTTTTTAACCGCTGTTTTACCCTGACAGTGACATTTGTTATCGTTAAAAAAAAAAAACAATTTTTACCGTCATTTTTATCGCATTAAATAAATAATTGTGATTAAAATTTCACATTAGAAAAAACTAATAATCCATAAATGAAATATTATATAACTCAAATAAAATATTAATATAATATATAATTTTTTATTATTGAAAATCAAAAGTAATAACTCCTATACAAAACCTTGTCTTACTAAACTTACCAAAATACAAGCATTGCAATAAACACTAATCAGTCAAATCTACCATCCAGTTCCCTAAACTATGTTAATATCTAATAATGTATTTAAACCATCTAATAAGTGCTGTTTTTACTACTTAGAATATGAATATACAAGACATGTAGCTTAGCTAAGTGATGATGAATAAGATTTGGAGGCCAAAAGTTTCCTCCTTTTGTAATTAATTTTAAAACAGGCCTGCCTTAGTTTCTTGGTCTCTTGTGTGAGATTCTTCTCGGGAACTTGCTCCAACACTCCAACTTCATTATCCAAACTCATCTCTTACAAAGATTTGTAGGAACCTCTCCTGTCAGGGAATTTCTATCAAGCCGGCTGTTATAAATTAAAATTATAACAATGAAAAGATGTCATTATAAACAATATATAACTAGTCAAATAATATGGTAATTAGCAATTCTACTATGAAAATTAGCAATTCTACTATGAAAATTTCTTATAACTGCACAATAACCATATTACTAATAGATCCTGACAATCTAGCTTAAGATAATTGGAATTAGAAAAAGAAACAAGCCTAAGATAATTTGATTTAGTTTTGATATTCAAAAGTAACTACTACAGGGAACAACAAACCTGAATATGGTCATCAGGAAGTAAGACTTTCCGCGCATTTAGACATCTGCAGGTTGAAATATAACAGAATTTCAGATATAACGAAAGTAAACTACTTTTGGCATTTAAATTTTAGAAAAGAGAAAGATAGTTAAAAGATAAGGAGAATTTATCATAAATACTCATAAGGCTATCATTATGGGGGTCCAGAGTATACGGTACTTTTATTAGTCACTTTCAAAATTGACGTGCTACAAGAAAATAAAAGAAAATAATGGTAGAAAGATGTAAAATTTACTGGTGTCAAGGTTCCCAATTATGGTATCTTCACCAAACCTAGCTTTGCTAAACACCGAAGCAGGGCTAATCACACCACTTTGGTACTCCATTGACATAAACCCCACGACCGTGTAGTGTGTAACTTCAATCCTCTGTTCAAGAACACCGACACAACCTTTGGATGTTCTACATAAAAAATCATAGTAATTTTGAAAAAAAAATTAGAATTTGAATCTTTTTCTATTCACCATCAACTATTTAAATAAGTTGAAAAAAGAAAGAGAAGACAATAACTAGAACCTTGTCGAGGGTGTACAGGTTTGCATAACAATAATAAAGATAGTAAGAGTATCCTGGATTGAATTCATTAGTCCACTCTGCTGGTGTAGGCATGTGCTTAGTTGGATGCCTTTCAGGTTTACTTTCATCATCTACAAGGTCAAATCCCACCACCTGCTTTAAACTTTATGAGGTTGCAATGCTGGTGTAGGCATGAGTTTCCTTTTTTCATGATTTTAATAATTGAACTTTACACAGTTAAAAAACTAATTTAACATAAGAAATAAATAAATAAATAAATAAAAATAGTTCCAATTATTATTAAGAGGCTCCTCTAAAATCCTTCTAATTTCTTTCAAAATTTACCGTTGTTCCTTTAAGCTTCCATTCTTTATGTTATCAAATATGAGTAGTCTACAGAAATAACCCCAAAGGCAACAAGAAACCAGTTAAAAAAATTTGCTTTATCTATCACATCTTCATAAATTAGACTATAATTCTAAAACGCCCTCTGTCAATTTTACATTGTCTTCAAGGAATTAATCTATACTTATATAAAATGAGAATCATTTATATTAGTATATCTATGTCTATATCTATTCATATATATTGCCATAGTTATTAAATTTAACTAGTTTGTTTAGCCGATTGAACTATGTCCATTCAAGGAATTAAACTAGATATCTTTAGACATTAAACTTGATTACACATATAATCCCTAACAATTAAATTATAGTTTATTTTTTGCTTTTGTATTATGTTTATATATATGCAAGATGCTAGTAATAATGATGATGATGACATATTACATTTTTAGAGAATGCATACATTAATACACAACAATATCATCCCATAATTGAAAATACACAACACAATATCAAATGAACATAACTTTATAGTGAACAATGATAAACTCGAGTGGGTATATATTATAAACCAAAGATAATCATGTCGGAATCAGATCTCATAATTTTAAGAAAATCATACAAACTAACTAGTTTAAAGAAAAAAGCCTGCACTTAATCATACCTCCTTAAGTAATCTTCCCCCGGATGTGACATTAGGGTTGGAACAAGGATCTTTAAACCATTAGATTGATTTAACAGCAGCCATGCAACCCAAAGCATGTGCAAAGTTAGAATGTCCATGCAAGAGAGCCTTGAGCTAATCAGAACAAGAGGACTGGTGCACGAAATTGTGATCTCAGGCAACGGTGCCAGAAACTCTGTACGCACGTCTTAATAAATCGTTTTTCATTCACAACTTTGATACAACTAACCAGCAAGTACACTGGATCGTCCAAGTAATAAACCTTACGTGAGTAAGGGTCGATCCCACGGAGATTGTTGGCTTGAAGCAAGCTATGATCACCTTGTAAATCTCAGTCAGGCGGATATCAAATAGTTATGGAGTTTTCGAAATTTATATAATAAAATAAGGATAGAAATACTTATGTAAATCATTGGTGAGAATTTCAGATAAGCGCATAGAGATGCTTTCGTTCCTCTGAATCTCTGCTTTCCTGCTGCATTCATCCAATCAGTCCTACTCCTTTCCATGGCTGGATTTATGTAAGGGCATCACCGTTGTCAATGGCTACATCCCATCCTCTTGTGAAAATGGTCCAAATGCTCTGTCACAGCACGGCTAATCATCTGAGGTTCTCGATCATGCTGGAATAGGATTCACCCTCCTTTTGCGTCTGTCACTACGCCTAGCACTCGCGAGTTTGAAGCTCGTCATAGTCATTCAATCCCTGAATCCTACTCGGAATACCACAGACAAGGTTTAGACTTTCTGGATTCTCATGAAGCCGCCATCAATCTAGCTTACACCACGAAGATTCTGATTAAGAGATCTAAGAGATACTCATTCAATCTAAGGTAGAACGGAAGTAGTTGTCAGGCACACGTTCATAGGGAATGATGATGATTGTCACGTTCATCACATTCAGGTTGAAGTGCGAATGAATATCTTAGAAACGGAACAAGTTGAATTGAATAGAAAAACAGTAGTACTTTGCATTAATCTTTGAGGAACAGCAGAGCTCCACACCTTAATCTATGGAGTGTAGAAACTCTACCGTTGAAAATACATAAGTGAAAGGTCCAGGCATGGCCGAATGGCCAGCCCCCATGATCTAAGAACAAAACGTCCTAAGATGTCTAATACAATAGTAAACAGTCCTATTTATACTAAACTAGTTACTAGGGTTTACAGAAGTAAGTAATTGATGCATAAATCCACTTCCGGGGCCCACTTGGTGTGTGCTTGGGCTGAGCTTGAATGTTACACGTGCAGAGGCTCTTTCTGGAGTTGAACGCCAGGTTGTAACGTATTTCTGGCGTTCAACTCTGGTTTGTGACTTGTTTCTGGCGTTTAACTCCAGACAGCAGCGTAGAACTGGCATTCAACGCCCTTTTACGTCATCTAAACGCAGCCAAAGTATGGACTATTATACATTTCTGGAAAGACCTGGATGTCTACTTTCCAACGCAATTAGAAGTGCGCCATTTTGAGTTCTGTAGCTCCAGAAAATCCACTTTGAGTGCAGGGAGGTCAGAATCCAACAGCATCAGCAGTCCTTCTTCTACCTCTGAATCTGATTTTTGCTCAAGTCCCTCAATTTCAGCCAGAAAATACCTGAAATCACAGAAAAACACAAAAACTCATAGTAAAGTCCAGAAATGTGAATTTAACATAAAAACTAATGAAAACATCCCTAAAAGTAACTAGATTCTACTAAAAATATACTAAAAACAATGCCAAAAAGCGTATAAATTATCCGCTCATCACAACACCAAACTTAAATTGTTGCTTGTCCCCAAGCAACTGAAAATCAAATAGAATAAAAAGAAGAGAATATACTATAAATTCCAAACTATCAATGAAACATAGCTCCAATCAGATGAGCGGGACTTGTAGCTTTTTGCCTCTTGAATAGTTTTGGCATCTCACTTTATCCATTGAGGTTTAGAATGATTGGCATCTATAGAAACTCAGAGTTCAGATAGTGTTATTGATTCTCCTAGTTCAGTATGATGATTCTTGAACACAGCTACTTTATGACTCCTGGCTGTGGCCCTAAGCACTTTGTTTTCCAGTATTACCACCGGATACATAAATGCCACAGATACATAATTAGGTGAACTTTTCCAGATTGTGACTCAGCTTTGCTAAAGTCCCCAATTAGAGGTGTCCAGGGTTCTTAAGCACACTCTTCTTTTGCTTTGGACCTTGACTTTAACCGCTCAGTCTCAAGTTTTCACTTGACACCTTCACGCCACAAGCACATGGTTAGGGACAGCTTGGTTTAGCTGCTTAGGCCAGGATTTTATTCCTTTAGGCCCTCCTATCCACTGATGCTCAAAGCCTTGGGATCCTTTTTATTACCCTTGCCTTTTGGTTTTAAGGGTTATTGGCTTTTTTCTCTTGCCTCTTGGTTTTAAGAGCTTTTGGCTTTTTCTGCTTGCTTTTTCTTTTTCTTTCTATTTTTTTTGCTATTTTTTTTCTCTTTTTTTTTTTCTGCAAGCTTTGTTCTTTGCTGCTTTTTCTTGCTTCAAGAATCATTTTTATAATTTTTCAGATTATCAAATAACATGTCTCTTTATCATCATTCTTTCAAGAGCCAACATATTTAACATTCTTAAACAACAACTTCAAAAAACATATGCACTGTTCAAGCATTCATTCAGAAAACAAGAAGCATTGTCACCACATCAATATAATTAAACTAAGTTCAAGGATAAATTCGAAACTCATGTACTTCTTGTTCTTTTGAATTAAAACAGTTTTCATTTAAGAGAGGTGATGGATTCATAGGACATTCATAACTTTAAGACAAAGTTACTAACTACTAATGATCATGTAATGAAGACACAAACATGGATAAGCACTTAACATAGAGAAAACGAAAAACAGAGAAAGTAAGAACAAGGAATGAGTCCACCTTAGTGATGGTGGCGTTTCCTTCTTGAGGAACCAATGATGTCCTTGAGCTCTTCTATGTCTCTTCCTTGTCTTTGTTGCTCCTCCCTCATTGCTTTTTGATCTTCTCTTATTTCATGAAGGATGATGGAGTGCTCTTGATGTTCCACCCTTAATTGTCCCATATTGGAACTTAATTCTCCTAGGGAGGTGTTTATTTGCTCCCAATAGTTTTGTGGAGGAAAATGCATTTGAGGCATCTCCGGGATCTCATGGTGATGAGCTTCATGCGTCTCTTGAGATCCATGAATGGGCTCTCTTGCTTGCTCCATCCTTTTCTTAGTGATGGGCTTCTCTTCCTCAATGGGAATGTCTCCTTCTATGGAAGCTCCAGCTGAGTAACATAGATGGCAAATAAGATGAAGAAAAGCTAGCCTTGCCATGGGGGAGGACTTTTCGGCTATTTTGTAGAGTTCAAGGGAGATAACTTCATGAACTTCTACTTCCTCTCCAATCATGATGCTATGAATCATGATGGCCCGATCCACAGTAACTTCAGATCGGTTGCTAGTGGGGATGATGGAGCGTTGGATGAACTCCAACCATCCTCTAGCTACAGGCTTGAGGTCCAGTCTTCTTAGTTGAACCGGCTTGCCTTTGGAGTTAATTTTTCATTGAGCTCCTTCCACACATATGTCCATGAGGACTTGGTCCAACCTTTGATTAAAGTTGACCCTTCTAGTGTAGGGGCGTGCATCTCCTTGCATCATAGGCAAGTTAAATGCCAACCTCACATTTTCCGGACTAAAATCTAAGTATTTCCCCCGAACCATGGTGAGATAATTCTTTGGGTCCGGGTTCTTACTTTGATCATGGTTCCTAGTGATCCATGCATTGGCATAGAACTCTTGAACAATTAGGATGCCGACTTGTTGGATGGATTTTGTTAGAACTTCCCAACCTCTTCTTTGGATTTCATGTCGGATCTCCGGATACTCATTCTTCTTGAGCTTGAAAGGGACCTCGGGGATCACCTTCTTCTTGGCCACAACATCATAGAAGTGGTCTTGATGAGCTTTGGAGATGAATCTTTCCATCTCCCATGACTCGGAGGTGGAAGCTTTTGTCTTCCCTTTCCCTTTTCTAGAGGATTCTCCGGTCTTGGGTGCCATCAATGGTAATGGAAAAACAAAAAGCTTATGCTTTTACCACACCAAACTTAGAAAATTGCTCGCCCTCGAGCAAGAAAAGAAAGAGTAGATGAAGAAGAAGAAGAAATAGAGGAGAGGGAGAAGGGGTTGTGTTTCGGCCAAGAAGAGAAGAGAGGGTTGTGTTGTGTGAAAATGAAGAAGAATTGAGGGGTTTATATAGTGGGGGAGAGGGTGTTAGGTTCGGCCATTTAGGGTGGGGTTGGGTGGGAAATTGATTTTGAATTTTGAAGGTAGGTGGAGTTTATGAGGTAGGTTTATGGAGAAGAGTGGATGGATGTGAGTGGTAAAGTGGTGATAGGGAAGAGAGATTGAGGTGATTGGTGAAGAGTTTTGGGGAAGAGTGTTTATGGGATTGTGTAAAAGAGGGGTGAGAAGAAGTGAGTGGAGGTAGGTGGGGATCCTGTGGGGTCCACAGATCTTGAGGTATTCAAGGATTTATAACCTTGCACCAAATTAGGCATGCAAAATGCCCTTGCACACAACTCTGGGCGTTCAGCGCCAGATTGGTGCTTGTTTTGGGCGTTGAACGCCCATTTGTTGCCCATTTCTGGCGTTGAACGCCAGAACCATGCTTGCTCTGGGCGTTCAGCGCCAGCTCTTCTCCAGGGTGCAATTCTGGCATTCAAACGCCCAGATGCTGCCCATTTTGGGCGTTCAGCGCCAGAACCACGCTCCGTTCTGGCGTTTAAACGCCAGTAAGGTCTTCCTCCAGGGTGTGATTTTTCTTCTGCTGTTTTTGATTCTGTTTTCAATTTTTATATTTATTTTGTGACTCCACATGATCATGAACCTAATAAAACATGAAAGAACAAGAAAAAATAAAATTAGATAAAAATTGAGTTGCCTCCCAACAAGCGTTTTTTTAATGTCAATAGCTTGATAGTGGGCTCTCATGGAGCCTCACAGATGTTCAGAGCATTGTTGAGACTCCCCAACACCAAACTTAGAGTTTGGATATGGGAGTTCAACACCAAACTTAGAGTTTGGTTGTGGCCTCCCAACACCAAACTTAGAGTTTGACTGTGGGGGCTCTGGTTGACTCTGCTTTGAGAGAAGCTTTTTATGCTTCCTCTCCATGTTTACAGAAGGGTAACCTTGAGTTGTAAACACAAAAGAGTCCTCATTCAATTGAAGGACTAATTCACCTCTGTCAACATCAATCACAGCTCTTGCTGTGGCTGGGAAGGATCTTCCAAGGACAATGGATTCATCCTCATCCCTCCCAGTATCCAAGACTATGAAATCAGCAGGGATGTAAAGGCCTTCCACCTTTACTAACACGTCCTCTACTTGTCCATAAGCCTATTTTCTTGAATTGTCTGCCATCTCTAATGAGATTTTAGCAGCTTGCACCCCATAGATTCCCAGTTTCTCTATTACAGAGAGGGGCATGAGGTTTATCCCTGAACCAAGGTCACACAGAGCCTTTTTAAAGGTCATGTTGCCTATGGTACAAGGTATTACGAACTTTCCAGGATCCTGTTTCTTCTGAGGCAATGTCAGTTGATCCAAATCACTTAGTTCATTAGTGAACAAGGGAGGTTCATCTTCCCAAGTCTCAATACCAAATAATTTGGCATTCAGCTTTATGATTGCACCAAGGTACTTGGTGACTTGCTCTTCAGTAACATCCTCATTCTCTTCAGAAGAGGAATACTCATCAGAGCTCATGAATGGCATAAGGAGGTTCAATGGAATCTCTATGGTCTCTAGATGAGTCTCAGATTCTTTTGGTTCCTCAGAGGGAAACTCCTTATTGATCACTGGACGTCCCAGGAGAACTTCTTCCTTGGGATTCACGTCCTCTCCTTCCCTTACAGGTTCGGCCATGGTGATCAATTCAATGGCCTTGCACTCTCCTTTTGGATTTTCTTCTGTATTACTTGGGAGAGTACTAGGAGGGATTTCAGTGATCCTTTTACTCAGCTGGCCCACTTGTGCCTCCAAATTTCTAATGGAGGACCTTGTTTCATTCATGAAACTTACAGTGGCCTTAGATAGATCAGAGACTAAGTTTGCTAAATTAGAGGTATTTTGTTCAGAGTTCTCTGTCTGTTGCTGAGTGGATGATGGAAAAGGTTTACTATTGTTAAACCTATTTCTTCCACCATTATTAAAGCCTTGTTGAGGCTTTTGTTGATCCTTCCATGAGAAATTTGGATGATTTCTCCATGATGAGTTATAGGAGTTTCCATAAGGTTCACCTAAGTAATTTACCTCTGCTATTGCAGGGTTCTCAGGATCATAGGCTTCTTCTTCAGAAGCTGCCTCTTGAGTACTGTTGGATGCAGCTTGCATTCCATTCAGACTCTGAGAAATCATATTGACTTGCTGAGTCAATATTTTATTCTGAGCCAATATGGCATTCAGAGTATCAATTTCAAGAACTCCCTTCTTCATAGGCGTCCCATTATTCACAGAATTCCTTTCAGAAGTGTACATGAACTGGTTATTAGCAACCATGTCAATGAGTTCTTGAGCTTCTGCAGGCGTTTTCTTTAGGTGAATGGATCCACTTGCAGAAGTATCCAATGACATCTTAGCTAATTCAGACAGACCATCATAGAATATATCCTTGATGGTCCATTCTGAAAGCATGTTAGATGGACACTTTTTGGTCAGTCCTTTGTATCTCTCCCAAGCTTCATAGAGGGATTCACCTTCTTTCTGTCTGAAGGTCTGAACATCCACTCTAAGCTTACTCAGCTTTTGAGGAGGAAAGAACTTGGCTAAGAAAGCCTTGACCAGCTTATCCCAAGAGTTCAGGCTATCCTTAGGTTGAGAGTCCAACCATACTCTAGCTCTGTCTCTTATAGTAAAAGGGAAAAGCTTGAGCCTGTAGACTTCAGGATCTACTCCATTAGTCTTAACAGTATCACATATCTGCAAGAATTCAGTTAAGAACTGAAAAGGATCTTCAGATGGAAGTCCATGAAACTTGCAGTTCTGCTGCATCAGAGAAACTAATTGAGGTTTAAGCTCAAAATTGTTTGCTCCAATGGCAGGAATGGAGATGCTTCTTCCATGTAAATTGGAATTAGGTGCAGTAAAGTCACCAAGCATCCTCCTTGCATTATTATTATTTTCGGCTGCCATCTCCTCTTTCTTGTTTAAAAATTTCTGAAAGGTGCTTGCTGGATTGTTGTAATTTAGCTTCTCTTAGTTTCCTTTTTAGAGTCCTTTCAGGTTCTGGATCTACTACAACAAGAATATTCTTGTCTTTGCTCCTGCTCATATGAAAAAGAGGGACAGAAAAATAATAATAATAATAATAATAGGGATCCTTTTTACCACAATATAGAGGTCCCTGTGTGAATAGAAGAAAAGAAGAGAAAATCTGAACTCAGAGAGAGAGAGGGGGTTCAGATTTTTGGTGAGTGAGGAAGAGATGTTAGTGAATAAACAAGCAAATAGAAGAAGATGAGAGCGGGAAGTGAATTTTCGAAAATAATTTTTGAAAAAGAGTTAGTGGTTTTCGAAAATAGTTTTTGAAAAAGGTTAGTAATTTTTTTTTAAAATTTTAAAATCAAAAGTTAAAATAATTAGTTAATTAAAAAGAAATTTTGAAAAAGAAGGGAGATATTTTCGAAAATTAGAGAGAGAGAGTTAGTTAGGTAGTTTTGAAAAAGATAAGAAACAAACAAAAAGTTAGTTAGTTAGTTGAAACAAATTTGAAAGTCAATTTTGAAAAGATAAGAAGATAAGAAGTTAGAAAGGATATTTTGAAATTAAATTTTGAAAAAGATAAGATAAAGAGATATTTTGAAAAGATATGATTGAAATTAGTTTTGAAAAAGATTTGATTTTTAAAATCACAATTAATGACTTGATTCACAAGAAATCACAAAATATGATTCTAGAACTTAAAGTTTGAATCTTTCTTAACAAGTAAGTAACAAACTTGAAATTTTTGAATCAAAACATTAATTGATGATGTTATTTTCGAAAATTAGGAGGTAAAGATAAGAAAAAGATTTTTGAGAAATATTTTTAGAATTTTCGAAAATAACTAAGAAAATTGAAAAAGATTTGATTTTTGAAAAAGATTTTGAAAAAGATAAGATTTTTAAATTGAAAATTTGATTTGACTCATAAAAACAACTATATTTTAAAAAGTTTTGAAAAAGTCAACTCAATTTTTCGAAATTTATGAGTGAAAAAGGGAAAGATATTTTTTTGATTTTTTTGAATTTTTATGATGAGAGAGAAAAACACAAAAAATACTCAATGCATGGAAATTTTATATCAAAACAATGAATGCATGCAAGAATGCTATGAATGTCAAGATGAACACCAAGAACACTATGGAGATCATGTTGAACATCAAGAACATATTTTTGAAAATTTTATATGCAAGGAAAACATGCAAGACACCAAACTTAGAAATCTTTCATGTTTAGACACTATGAATGCAAAAATGCACATGAAAAACAAGAAAAGATGCAAAACAAGAAAACATAAAGATCAAACAAGAAGACTTACCAAGAACAACTTGAAGATCATGAAGAACACTATGAATGCATGAATTTTCGAAAAATGCAAAATGAATATGCAATTGACACCAAACTTACAATTTGACTCAAGACTCAAACAAGAAACACAAAATATTTTTGATTTTTATGATTTTATAATTTTTTTTGGATTTTTCGAAAATTATTTGAAAAAGAAAAATAAGGATTCCAAAATTTTTAATATGAATTCCAGGAATCTTATGCTCTTTAGTCTAAAGCTCCAATCAAAGGGTCAGGCATGGCTTAATAGCCAGCCAAGCTTTAGTATGTAACTCAGACATGACACGCCTAACATGCCCTATCCCGAAGAATTAGACATGGCTTTACAGCCAGCCAGGCTTCAACATGCTTCATGAAACACTAGAATTCATTCTTAAAAATTTTGAAGAAAAATATATTTTTGAAAACATTTTTATTTTAAAATTTTTTTCGAAAACAAAGGAGAAATTTTTGAAAGATTTTTGAAAAATTTTTGAAAACAAAAAGAAAATTACCTAATCTGAGCAACAAGATGAACCGTCAGTTGTCCAAACTCGAACAATCACCAGCAACGGCGCCAAAAACATGGTGCACGAAATTGTGATCTCAGGCAACGGTGCCAGAAACTCTGTACGCACGTCTTAATAAATCGTTTTTCATTCACAACTTCGATACAACTAACCAGCAAGTGCACTGGGTCGTCCAAGTAATAAACCTTACGTGAGTAAGGGCCGATCCCACGGAGATTGTTGGCATGAAGCAAGCTATGGTCACCTTGTAAATCTCAGTAAGGAGGATATCAAATAGTTATGGAGTTTTCGAAATTTATATAATAAAATAAGGATAGAAATACTTATGTAAATCATTGGTGAGAATTTCAGATAAGCGCATAGAGATACTTTCGTTCCTCTGAATCTCTGCTTTCCTGCTGTCTTCATCCAATCAGTCCTACTCCTTTCCATGGCTGGCTTTATGTAAGGGCATCACTGTTGTCAATGGCTACATCCCATCCTCTTGTGAAAATGGTCCAAATGCTCTGTCACAGCACGGCTAATCATCTGAGGTTCTCGATCATGTTGGAATAGGATTCACCCTCCTTTTGCGTCTGTCACTACGCCCAGCACTCGCGAGTTTGAAGCTCGTCACAGTCATTCAATCCCTGAATCCTACTCGGAATACCACAGACAAGGTTTAGACTTTCCGGATTCTCATGAATGCCGCCATCAATCTAGCTTACACCACGAAGATTCTGATTAAGAGATCTAAGAGATAATCATTCAATCTAAGGTAGAACGGAAGTGGTTGTTAGGCACGCGTTCATAGGGAATGATGATGATTGTCACGTTCATCACATTCAGGTTGAAGTGCGAATGAATATCTTAGAAATGGAACAAGTTGAATTGAATAGAAAAACAGTAGTACTTTGCATTAATCTTTGAGGAACAGCAGAGCTCCACACCTTAATCTCTGGAGTGTAGAAACTCTACCGTTGAAAATACATAAGTGAAAGGTCCAGGCATGGCCGAATGGCCAGCCCCCATGATCTAAGAACAAAACGTCCTAAGATGTCTAATACAATAGTAAACAGTCCTATTTATACTAAGCTAGTTACTAGGATTTACAGAAGTAAGTAATTGATGCATAAATCCACTTCCGGGACCCACTTGGTGTGTGCTTGGGCTGAGCTTGAATGTTACACGTGCAGAGGCTCTTTCTGGAGTTGAACGCCAGGTTGTAACGTATTTCTGGCGTTCAACTCTGGTTTCTGACTTGTTTCTGGCGTTTAACTCTAGACAGCAGCGTAGAACTGGCGTTCAATGCCCTTTTACGTCATTTAAACTCGGCCAAAGTATGGACTATTATATATTGCTGGAAAGCCCTGGATGTCTACTTTCCAACGCAATTAAAAGCGTGCCAGTTTGAGTTCTGTAGCTCCAGAAAATCCACTTTGAGTGTAGGGAGGTCAGAATCCAACAGCATCAGCAGTCCTTCTTCTACCTCTGAATCTGATTTTTGCTCAAGTCCCTCAATTTCAGCCAGAAAATACCTGAAATCACAGAAAAACACACAAACTCATAGTAAAGTCCAGAAATATGAATTTAACATAAAAACTAATGAAAACATCCCTAAAAGTAACTAGATTCTACTAAAAACATACTAAAAACAATGCCAAAAAGCGTATAAATTATCCGCTCATCAAGGACATATCACATTAATATGACATCAAGACATTGTTGAGGAACATGGCTTTCCATAAACACAAAATACTAGCACTAAAAGCTAAATGGCTAAATCAAATATCAAATATTTATAAAAATTTGGAACTTAAAATTAGAAAAGCCATGATTTGTTGCATCCAGAAGCACTGAAAAATAAAAATAATAAAAACATAAATGCCTTTTTGATAGTTGATTGAAATATTTAAGTATTTATTCATAAGTTTAAAAGCAATTATATAGAATTAGGTTATTATTTAAAGCATGGAGAAAAGAGAGAAAAATGTAAAACATAATAAGAATGTAATGAAAGACTCTAATTAATGAAATTACAAAATAAAATATTTATGACACAGGAAAACAAAATAAAAACAGAGAATGAAAGTGAAAAACCTCATAAGCATGAGAGTGCCAAAGCTTCTTCTTCTCGTCAGGAAGATCTTCAAAGATCCTATCAGAAATGATGTACTCCACACTTGGCACACATTCATATGGAGTGAGCGAGTTAGTTTAAATAACAAGAAGAAACATGCATGCATGATGCATGGGAAGTGAGGGAGTAATTAGACCGAGGAGGTGGGCGTTGGTGTTGTCGGAGTTGTAGACAGCGCACTGGAGGAAGTCCTGGTTGAGGCGGGAGCAGTAGTGGTGAATCTAGATCTGGCGAGACATGTCGTGGATGTAGATGGCAAAGGAGCAAACGTGGTGGCTGAACTGCTTCACGGGTTTGAGGGACTGAAGCATCATGGCGCCCTTGTAAACTATGAGCATATAAATGACAATCTTGTCAAGTTTCAAACATAGTAAAGCTTCCTTCTATTTTCTAGTGCTCAATCTTCAAGTTAGTGAATGAAGATGTTTCATTTCCTTCTTTTGTTTGTTTTCTTTTCCTTTAAGTAACATGAGTTGGAACAACACTATATTGTTTCCTAGTTTCATCACTTCTAAAACAAATTTGTTGAAATCAAATTGGGTTATTCTTTATTGCAGAATTATGTTCAATCATTGCTGTCACTGACACAGCGGTAAAATAATAAATTGGTGAAAGTTAAATTGAATATAACTAACGGCTTTTCATTCAAGAAAGTGAAGAAAATTTTTTACTTGGTTCACAAAGCTCACTAGACCTGCCAATCTCTCTATTGCCGTAGACATGTTTGGAGTGTTAGTTTGTTCATCAAGTTGTCCTGCTGCTACAGATTCTAAAACCATTTGTTGAAGTTTGTCCATGCCTTGTGAAAGAGCATCTTCTGCTTGCTGACAAGATTTTCCAAAGTTGCTTATGTCTGACCTTTGTTGCTCTGTCATGGTTTCAATCCTAGGGACCAGAATCTGCAATCAAAACGGTTTTTTTTTTTAATTATTAAAATGCATCATATCACCATTTACATGCAAAGCTGGTGCTCTCATTCACAATGAGGAAGCTTTCTCAACATCTTTTATTTAACTAGATAGTAAGCATCACCTTTAGAATTTCTGAGGGGGCAAAAGCCTCAAATCCAGAAGAAAAATTGTTCAAACACCTTTATGATCTTTTATATACCTCTGCATCAGTAAGAAAATTAAAAATTGAAAGCCAAAATACACACTTACATCATTCAAACACTAACGCAACATTCATGGAACAGATTAGCAGTGCTTTGTGTCTCTTCATTATTGCATTTAACCATCATTCAAACACTTACATCAGAAAATACACACACGCCATGTTTTATACTAATTTCGAACAAATGATGCAGATTAATCAATTCAATAGAATATATTAGGTCTCAAACTAAATAAAATCAGAAGCAAAAAAACAACACCACAATAGAAAATGCAGCAGTAACAAGCTAACAACAACAACATCACAAAAGATCAATGAAAGTTAAAAACACAATAATAAAAACAGAACCATCATTCTTTGTTTCTTCCTACTAGAGCATGAAGTAGATCTAAAAGAACGAAGAGTTACCTATTAGAAGTGATAGAGATCGCGAAACCAAACTGTAGAAGCTTGTGAAGGCAGCAACAATGGCATTGCTTGCCACGGCGAGGAGATGAGCCAAATTGAAAGCGGTGTTGCTTGCGATGGCGCAGAGATGAATGATGGCGATGAGATGAGCGGCAATCTTCATATCAAATCCAAATCATAGAAGCTCGCTGAAGGAGGAGAACGCGCCGCCAGAGGAGATCGTCGCTGGAGACAGCATTTCAGTTCACAGCACACAATCTCCTCAGAGGAGAACACCGAGAAAATCACCGCCGGAGCATTCGCTGGAGCAGATCATCGCCGGATCATTCGCTGGAGCAGATCGTTGCCGGAGCAGTCGCTGTTGCAGAACGTTGCCGGAGCAGAGCACATATCGTCATTTTTTGATTTGACGGTGGTGGCAACGCGTGTTAGGGTTTCCTTGTTGGGGAAACACATTCAATTTAAGATATTTGGGTTTTCCTTGCTTTTCGATTTTCCTTCGGTTGGGTTTTTTTTTTTAACATTGTGCTCTGATAATGGCAGTTTTTAACCGTCAAAATTACCAAAAATTGCCATTTTATTTAAATTAATTATGGCAGCATCATAAAATGCCATAATACTTGAATATTACAGCAGTTTTAAAAACCACCGTAATATAAATGTCATTTTAAACCTCATTTTTTGTAGTGAGAGTATCGAGTCTCAACCTAGAGCACTTGGTGGCAAGCCACTGCTTTCACCCAGAAAAACTTGTATCTCAGATATTTAGAAGTAAAACAAACCATATAATCAATCAATAATCATATAATCATTATCTGCCATAATTCATTATCAATATAGCCATCTGGCTCATAATATGTACGACACTTCCACCATCATTATCATTCACTTTACCTCTTTCTTTACCAACAAGATACTTCTGTCCACAATCATATCCACAATTCGCTACCCAATAACCACCTATTAGCCTTTAAATAGAATTTTTTAGGAGTTTGGAAAAAACCAGAATAATGGTCAATAGTGTAAAAATAGTGTATTTTATCCAAAATAGTAGTTTCGGAGGGTAACAAGCTTGTCGGGAAGTCAATTAGTAGAAAATAGAGTTTTTGGAAAAACAAGGTAGTGTGCGTACGCACACATGTGTGTATGCGCACACCCTACTCAATCTTTTAAAAGTATGCGTACGCACAAGGGTATGCGTATGTAGGCAACAACAAGAATTCCCATGTGTGTGCGTTCGTACCATAGTGTGTATGCGCATACTTGCCAAATTCCCAGGATATGTGTACGCACGAGCCAAAACTCACATTCTGCCCGATGTGTACGCACAGCAGTGTGCATGCGCACACGCACCAGCATTTCCGAAATTCTGCAACTTAACAAAAATCAATTTTCTGCTCCTATTTTCCTTAAATTTTATACCATTTTTAAGCTATTGAAAATATCTTTAATTTGAAATATATTTCATTCAAATCCAGAATTCGAGGCTCAAGTTATGAACCGCCGAAGTTCGTTAAAATCATATTTTTACCAAAAGCTAACTTCTCAATTTTTTCCAAACTTTTCCAATCCAAAACCTTTTTAACTTACCAAACCTTACCACAACAACACCAAACTAGCCAATCTATGCCTGGAATATACTAAACGCTGCACAACACTCCAATCTAATCATTTCACAATTTTAACACAATAATTCATGTTCAACATAACAATATGCATACTCATCAATACCTACATCATCATACACCTCTAAATAATTTTGCCACCATCATCAACTTTTCTCATGCCCAATAATTATCAATCAAACATAAAACATCAATTAACATAGTATGTATCAAACACAAGATTCAACTTATCCTAGGTCATCTAGCCTAAGTTTTAACGGCACATTATATTTTAGTTATGAGAAACTGAAACCATACATTGGCGGATTCCTCCTAAAGCCTAGAACATCTCACAATTCAGCATTTTCCAAGCTTCTAAGACACCAAACCTTCACCAAACAGCCCTCTGGCCACCAAAGCTAAATCCAAGCTCCACATTCTCAATCTTGACCCCAACCAACCGTAAACTTTCAATTTAACATCACAATTATCCCCACAATCAAAATAAAGCTCACTAATTCAATATTCTACAAAGGGTTTGAGGATGCTTACCTTGCCCACAGCTTAAGTGAGATAAATCCGACAATAACCACAAGTTAATTCAAACCTAAACACCGAAATCAAGCAAAATTCAACATAATTACACATTGAATTTCGAAATTTGGGGAGGAGAGAACTAAAACTAAAAAGTGGATTCCATACTGGTGCACGAAATTGTGATCATCAATGGCACCAACAACTTGGTACGCACAATTGTAATCTCAACTCTTTGTCACAACTCGCACAACTAACCAGCAAGTGCACTGGGTCGTCCAAGTAATAAACCTTACGTGAGTAAGGGTCGATCCCACGGAGATTGTCGGCTTGAAGCAAGCTATGGTTATCTTGTAAATCTCAGTCAGGCGGATTCAAATCGTTATGGAGAATTGATAATTAAAAGATGAATAAGACATAAAATAAGATAGAAATACTTATGTAATTCATTGGTGAGAATTTCAGATAAGCGTATGAAGATGCTTTGTTCCTCCTGAACTTCTGCTTTCCTATTGCCTTCATCCAATCATTCATACTCCTTTCCATGGCAAGCTTTATGTTGGGCATCACCGTTGTCAATGGCTACTTCCCGTCCTCTCAGTGAAAATGGTCCAAATGCGCTGTCACCGCACGGCTATTCAGCTATTGGTTCTCGATCATGTTGGAATAGGATCCATTGATCCTTTTGCGTCTATCACTACGCCCAACACTCGCGAGTTTGAAGCTCGTCACAGTCATCCCTTCCCAGATCCTACTCGGAATACCATAGACAAGGTTTAGACTTTTCGGATCTCAGGAATGGCCGCCAATAATTCTAGCCTATATCACGAAGGTTCTAATCTTAGATTAGAAACCCAAGAGATACACATTCAAGCTTATTTGCATGTAGAACGGAAGTGGTTGTCAGGCACGCGTTCATAGGTGAGAATGGTGATGAGTGTCACATAATCATCACATTCATCATGTTCTTGAGTGCGAATGAATATCTTGGAGAAGAAATAGGCTTGAGTTGAATAGAAAAACAATAGTACCGTGTATTAATTCATGAGGAACAACAGAGCTCCACACCTTAATCTATGGGGTGTAGAAACTCCACCGTTGAAAATACATAAGAACAAAAGGTTTAGGCATGGCCGTGAGGCCAGCCCCCAAAACGTGATCAAGAGATCAAAAGATGAACTAAAGATTCCAAGATGAAAATACAATAGCAAAAGGTCCTATTTATAGAGAACTAGTAACCTAGGGTTTACAGAAATGAGTAAATGATGCAGAAATCCACTTCTGGACCTACTTGGTGTGTGCTTAGGCTGAGCAATGAAGCTTTCACATGTAGAGACTTTTCTTGGAGTTAAACGCCAGCTTTGGTGCCAGTTTGGGTGTTTAACTCCAACTTTTATGCCAGTTCTGGCGTTTTGACGCCAAAATTTTTATGCTGACTTGGAATGCCTGTTTGGGCCATCAAATCTCAAACAAAGTATGGACTATTATATATTGCGAAAAATCCCAGGATGTCTACTTTTCAACGCAATTGAGAGCGCGCCAATTGGGCTTTTGTAGCTCCAAAAAATCCACTTTGAGTGCAGGGATATCAGAATCCAACAGCATCTGCAGTCCTTTTTCAGCCTCTGAATCAGATTTTTGCTCAGGTCCCTCAATTTCAGCTAGAAAATACCTAAAATCATAGAAAAACACACAAACTCATAGTAAAGTCCAGAAATGTAATTTTTATTTAAAAACTAATAAAAATATAATAAAAAGTAACTAAAACATACTAAAAACTACCTAAAAATAATGCCAAAAAGCGTATAAATTATCCGCTCATCACAACACCAAACTTAAATTGATGCTTGTCCCCAAGCAACTAAAAACAAGGTAGGATAAAAAGAAGAGAATATACAATAAATTCCAAAAACATCTATGAAGATCAGCCTTAATTAGATGAGCGGGGCTATTAGCTTTTTGCTTCTGAACAGTTTTGGCATCTCACTTTATCCTTTGAAGTTCAGAATGATGATTGGCATCTATAGGAACTCATAATTCAGATAGTGTTATTAATTCTCCTAGTTCAGTATGTTGATTCTTGAACACAGCTACTTTATGAGTCATGGCCGTGACCCTAAGCATTTTGTTTTCCAGTATTACCACCGGATACATAAATGCCACAGACACATAACTGGGTGAACCTTTTCAGATTGTGACTCAGCTTTGCTAGAGTCCCCAATTAGAGGTGTCCAGAGCTCTTAAGCACACTTTTTTTGCTTTGGACCACGACTTTAACTGCTCAATCTCAAGCTTTTCACTTGACACCTTCACGCCACAAGCACATGGTTAGGGACACAGCTTGGTTTAGCTGCTTAGGCCAGAATTTTATTCCTGTGGACCCTCCTATCCACTGATGCTCGAAGCCTTGGATCCTTTTTATTTTACCCTTTCCTTTTGGTTTAAAGGGCTATTGGCTTTTTCTGCTTGCTTTTTCTTTTTTTTCTCTTTTTCTTTTATTTTTTGCCATTTTTTTCTGCAAGCTTTTCACTGCTTTTTCTTACTTCAAGAATCAATTTTATGATTTTTCAGATTATCAATAACATTTCTCCTTTTTCATCATTCTTTCAAGAGCCAACAATTTTAACATTCATAAACAACAAATTCAAAAATATGCACTGTTCAAGGATTCATTCAGAAAACAAAAAGTATTGCTACCACATCAAAATAATTAAACTATTTTAAAATTCAAAATTCATGTACTTCTTTTAAAAACATTTTTCATTTAAGAAAGGTGAAGGAGTCATAGGACATTCATAGCTTTAAGGCATAGACACTAAGACACTAGTGATCATGTAATAAGACACAAACATAAATAAACATAAAGCATAAAATTTCAAAAAATAGAAAATAAAGAACAAGAAAATTAAAGAAGGGGTCCACCTTAGTGATGGCGGCTTGTTCTTCCTCTTGAAGATCTTATGGAGTGTTTGAGCTCCTCAAAATCTCTTCCTTGCCTTTGTTGCTCCTCTCTCATGACTCTTTGGTCTTCTCTAATTTCATGGAGGAGGATGCAATGCTCTTGGTGCTCCATCCTTAGTTGTCCCATATTGGAACTTAATTCTCCTAGGGAGGTGTTGATTTGCTCCCAATAGTTTTGTGGAGGAAAATTCATCCCTTGAGGCATCTCAGGAATTTCATGATGAGGAATTTCCTCATGCTCTTGGTGAGGTTCATGAGTGGGCTCTCTTGTTTGCTCCATCCTTTTCTTAGTGATGGGCTTGTCCTCATCAATGAGGATGTCTTCCTCTATATCAATTCCAGCTGAATTGTAGAGGTGACAAATGAGATGAGGGAAGGCTAACCTTGCCAAAGTAGAAGACTTGTCCACCACCTTGTAGAGTTCTAGGGATATAACCTCATGAACTTCTACTTCCTCTCCAATCATGATGCTATAGATCATGATAGCCCGGTCTATAGTAACTTCAGACCGGTTGCTAGTGGGAATGATTGAGCGTTGGATGAACTCCAACCATCCTCTAGCCATGGGCTTGAGGTCAAGCCTTCTTAGTTCAACCGGCTTGCCTCTTGAGTCTCTTTTCCACTAAGCTCCTTCCACACATATGTCCATGAGGATTTGGTCCAACCTTTGATCAAAGTTGGCCCTTCTAGTGTAGGGGCGTGCATCTCCTTGCATCATGGGCAAGTTGAATGCCAACCTTACATTTTCCGGACTGAAATCTAAGCATTTCCCCCAGACCATTGTAAGCCAATTCTTTGGGTCCGGGTTTACACTTTGATCATGGTTTTTGGTGATCCATGCATTGACATAGAACTCTTGAACCATTAAGATCCCGACTTGTTGAATGGGGTTGGTGAGAATTTTCCAACCTCTTCTTCGAATCTCATGTCAGATCTCTGGATACTCACCCTTTTTGAGCTTGAAGGGGACCTCGGGAATCACCTTCTTCTTGGCCACAACTTCATAGAAGTGGTCTTAATGCACCCTTGAGATGAATCTCTCCATCTCCCATGACTCGGAGGTGGAAGCTTTTGCCTTCTATTTCCTCTTTCTAGAGGTTTCTCCGGCCTTTGGTGCCATAAATGGTTATGGAAAAACAAAAAGCAACGCTTTTACCACACCAAACTTAGAAGATTTGCTCGTCTTTGAGCAAAAGATGAAAGAAAAGAGTAGAAGAAGAAGAAATAGAGGAGATGGAGGGGGGTTTAGTGGTTCGACTAAGGAGGAGAAGTAGTGTTTATGTTGTGTGAAAATGAAAGAGTGAAGAGGGGTTTATATAGGAGTGGAGAAAGGGGTAGGGTTCGGCCATGTATGGGTGGGTTTGGGAGGGAAAGTGGTTTGAATTTGAATGGGGAGGTAGGTGGGGTTTTAGGGTGGATGGATGTGGATTAGGGAAGTGATTATGGAGAAGAGGGTAGGATTTGATAGGTGAGGGGTTTTTGGGAAAGAGGTGTTGAGGTGATTGGTAAAGGGTATTTGGGGAAGGGTGTTATGGGAAGGTGTGAAGAAGAGAGAGAGAGAGAGGAGGTAGGTGGGGATCTTGTGGGGTCCACAGATCCTGAGGTGTCAAGGATTTCTCATCCCTGCACCATGTTGGCGTGTAAACGCCCCCTTGATTGCCAATACTGGCGTTAAACGCCAGGTTGTTGCCCATTTCGGGCATTTAATGCCAGCTTTTCTCCCCTTTCTGGCGTTTAAATGCCAACTTTTCTCCCTTTTCTGGCATTAAACGCCAGTTCTGTGCCCATTTCTGGCGTTAAACGCCCAGAATGGTGCCAGACTGGGCGTTTAACGCCCATTCTGCTACCCTTACTGGTGTTTAAACGCCAGTAAGCTTCTCTTCTAGGGTGTGCTATTTTTAATACTATTTTTCATTCTGTTTTTACTTTTTCAGTTATTTTTGTGGCTTCACATGATCATCAACCTACAGAAAACATAAAATAACAATGGAAAATAAATAGATATGACTAAATAAAATTGGGTTGCCTCCCAACAAGCGCTTCTTTAATGTCAATAGCTTGACATTGGGCTCTCATGGAGCCTCACAGATACTCAGAGCATGATGATGGCCTCCCAACACCAAACTTAGAGTTTGAATGTGGGGGCTCTATTTGACTCTGCATTGAGAGAAGTTTTTCATGCTTCCTCTCCATGGTTACAGAGCGAGATCCTTGAGCTTTGAACACAAGGGAGTCCTCATTCACTTGAAGGACCAATTCTCCTCTGTCAACATCAATCACAGCTTTTGCTGTGGCTAGGAAGGGTCTGCCAAGGATGATGGATTCATCCATACACTTCCCAGTGTCTAGGATTATGAAATCAGCAGGGATGTAGTGGCCTTTAACCTTTACCAAGACATCCTCTACAAGTCCATAAGCCTGTTTCCTTGAATTATCTGCCATCTCTAGTGAGATTCTTGCAGCTTGTACCTCAAGGATTCCTAGCTTCTCCATTACAGAGGGAAGCATGAGGTTTATACTTGACCCCAGGTCACACAGAGCCTTCTCAAAGATCATGGTGCCTATAGTACAAGATATTGAGAACTTTCCAGGATCCTATCTCTTCTGAGGTAACCTCTGCCTAGTCAAGTCATCCAGTTCTTTGGTGAGCAAGGGGGGTTCATCCTCCCAAGTCTCATTACCAAATAACTTGGCATTTAGCTTCATGATTTCTCCAAGGTACTTAGCAACTTACTTTTTAGTAAAATCTTCATCCTCTTCAGAGGAAGAATACTCATCAGAGCTCATGAATGGCAGAAGTAAATTCAATGGAATCTCTATGGTCTCTGTATGAGCCTCAGATTCCCATGGTTCCTCATTAAGGAACTCCTTGGAGGCCAGTGGATATCCATTGAGGTATTCCTCAGTGGAAATCACTGCCTTTCCCTCCTCTATGCATTCGGCCATGTGGGACGTGTTTATGGTCTTGCATTCTCTCTTTGGGTTCTCTTCTGTATTGCTTGGGAGAGTACTAGGAGGGAGTTCAGTAACTTTCTTACTCAGCTGACCCACTTGTGCCTCCAAATTTCTAATAGAGGACCTTGTTTCAGTCATGAAACTTAGTGTGGTTTTAGATAGATCAAAGACTATAGCTGCTAAGCTAGAGAGACTCTGCTCAACATTCTCTGTCTATTGCTGAGAAGATGATGGAAAAGGCTTGCTATTGCTAAACCTATTTCTTCCACCATTACTGTTGTTGAAGCCTTATTGAGGCCTCTGTTGGTCCTTTCATGAGAGATTTGGATGATTTCTCCATGAAGGATTATAGGTGTTTCTATAGGGTTCTTCCACGTAATTCAACTTTTCCATTGCTGGGTTCTCAGGATTATAAGCTTCTTCTTCAGATGAAGCTTCTTTAGTACTGCCTGTTGCTGCTTGCATGCCAGACAGACTCTTAGAAATCATATTGACTTGCTGAGTCAATATTTTGTTATGAGCCAATATGGCATTCAGAATATCAATCTCAAAAACTCATTTCTTCTGATTTGTCCCATTATTCACAGGATTCCTTTCAAAAGTGTACATGAATTGGTTATTTGTAACCATTTTAATGAGTTCCTGAGCTTCTGCCGAAGTCTTCTTCAGATGAAGAGATCCTCCAGCAGAGTTGTCCAATGACATCTTGGACAGTTCAGACAGACCATCATAGAAGATACCTATGATGCTCCATTCTGAAAGCATGTCAGAAGGACACCTTCTAATCAATTGCTTGTATCTTTCCCAAGCTTCATAGAGGGATTCACCTTCCTTTTGTCTGAAGGTTTAGACTTCTACTCTAAGCTTACTCAATTTTTGAAGTGGAAAGAATTTTGCCAAGAAGGCATTGACCAGCTTTTCCCAAGAGTTCAGGCTTTCCTTAGGTTGTGAACCCAACCATGTTCTAGCTCTATCTCTTACAGCAAAGGGGAAAAGCATAAGTCTGTAGACCTCGGGATCAACCCCATTGGTCTTAACAGTGTCACAGATTTGCAAGAATTCAGTCAAGAACTGATGAGGATTTTCCAATAGAAGTCCGTAGAACTTGCAATTCTGTTGCATCAGAGAAACTAATTAAGGATTAAGCTCAAAGTTGTTTGCTCCAATGGCAGGGATTGAGATGCTTCTCCCATAGAAGTCGGGAGTAGGTGCAGTAAAGTCACCAAGCACCTTCCTTGCATTGTTGGCATTGTTGTTGTTTTCGGCTGCCATGTCTTCTTCTTATTTGAAAATTTCTGTTAGGTCCTCTCCAGAGAGTTGTGCTTTAGCTTCTCTTAGCTTTCTCTTCAAGGTCCTTTCAGGTTCAGGATCAGCTTCAACAAGAATGCATTTGTCCTTGCTCCTGCTCATATGAAAGAGAGAAGAAGAAAGTATGGAATCCTCTATGTCACAGTATAGAGATTCCTTGAGATGTCAGAGGAAAAGGAGAATAGAAGGAGGAGGTAGAGAGGAGAGAATTCGAACTTATAGAGAGAGGGAGTTTGAATTGCACATTGAGGAAGAGTGTTAGTCCCTTAAATAGAAGAATGTGAAAATGGGGGAAAGAATTTTTTAAATTAAATTTATAAAGATTTTGAAATAATTAAAAGAAATTTTGAAAAATTGATTGATAATTTTTTAAAATTAAAATTGAGAATCAAAAAGATATGATTGAAAATCATTTTTGAAAAAGATGTGGCTGAGAAGATATGATTGAGAAAATATTGTTTTAAAAAGATATGATTGACAAACAATTAAAAAGATTTGATTTTTAAAATTAGTATCTTGGCTAACAAGAAATTTAAAAGATATGATTCTAAAATTCAATTATTGAACCTTTCTTAACAAGGAAGAAATTTTTGAATCACATCACTAATTGTTAGCAAGGATTTTTGAAAAAAAATGGAAAGGATTTGATTTTGAAAAGATATGATTGAAAAGATATGATTTGAAAAAGATTTGATTTTGAAAAATTATGAAAATTTGAAAAAGATTTGAATTAAAAACAAAATCTTCCCTCCTGTGCCATCCTGGCGTTAAACGCCCAGAATGGTATCCATTCTGGTGTTTAACGCCCAAAATACTACCTTTTTGGGCGTTTAACGCCCAGCCAGATATCCTGACTGGCGTTTAAACGCCAGTTTTCCTTCCTCACTAGGCGTTTTGAACGCCCAGCTTTTCCTGTGTAATTCCTCTGCTGCATGTTCTGAATCTTCAATTCTCTGTATTATTGACTTGAAAAGACATAATTTTGAAATTTTTTTTTGAATTTTTAATGATGAAAAACAACAAAATGAAACTAATCATGTAAAACCAAGATCAAATAAACAATGCATGCAGGACACCAAACTTAGAAATTTTCATATTAGAGACACTAACAAATTGAGAAAGCATATGAAAATCAACAAAACACACAAAACAAGAGAGATTAAAGATCAGAGTAAGGAAATCATCAAGAATAACTTGAAGATTAATGAAGAACATAATGCATATATTCGAAGATTGCAAGAAAATTAAAAATATGCAGGACACAAAACTTAAAAATAGACACTAGACTAAAACAAGAAACACACATTATTTTTTATTTTTTATTTTGTTAAAATTTTTTTTTTGTGATTTTTCGAAAATTGTTTTGAAAAAGAAAAATAAGAATTTCAAAATTTTTAATAAGAATTCCAGGAATCATGCAATGTTAGTCTAAAGCTTCAGTCTAAAAAGATTAGACATGGCTAGCCAAGCTTCAGCAGACATTACATACAATAGCCCAATTGATGGGAATCAATTAGCTCCTGTGATGATAAAAACATCATCTGAAACTCTAGAATTCATTCTTAAAAACTCTGAAAATAAAAATAAAATTACCTAATCTGAGCAACAAGATGAACCGTCAGTTGTCCAAACTCGAACAATCCCCGGCAACGGCGCCAAAAACTTGGTGCACGAAATTGCGATCATCAATGGCACTAACAACTTGGTACGCACAATTGTAATCTCAACTCTTTGTCACAACTCCACACAACTAACCAGCAAGTGCACTGGGTTGTCCAAGTAATAAACCTTACGTGAGTAAGGGTCGATCCCACAGAGATTGTCGGCTTGAAGCAAGCTATGGTTATCATGTAAATCTCAGTCAGGTGGATTCAAATAGTTATGGAGAATTGATAATTAAAAGATGAATAAGACATAAAATAAGATAGAAATACTTATGTAATTCATTGGCAAGAATTTCAGATAAGCGTATGAAGATGCTTTGTTCCTCCTGAACTTCTGCTTTCCTATTGCCTTCATCCAATCATCCATACTCCTTTCCATGGCAAGCTTTATGTTGGGCATCACCGTTGTCAATGGCTACTTCCCGTCTTCTCAGTGAAAATGGTCCAAATGCGCTGTCACCGCACGGCTAATCAGCTGTTGGTTCTCGATCATGTTGGAATAGGATCCATTGATACTTTTGCGTCTGTCACTATGCCCAACACTCGCGAGTTTGAAGCTCGGCACAGTCATCCTTTCCCAAATCCTACTCGAAATACCACAGACAAGGTTTAGACTTTCCGGATCTCAGGAATGGCCGCCAATAATTCTAGCCTATACCACGAAGGTTCTAATCTTAGATTAGAAACCCAAGAGATACACATCCAAGCTTGTTTGCATGTAGAACGGAAGTGGTTGTCAGGCACGCGTTCATAGGTGAGAATGGTGATGAGTGTCACATAATCATCAAATTCATCATGTTCTTGAGTGCGAATGAATATCTTGGAGAAGAAATAGGCTTGAGTTGAATAGCAAAACAATAGTACTTTGTATTAATTCATGAGGAACAGCAGAGCTTCACACCTTAATCTATGGGGTGTAGAAACTCCACCGTTGAAAATACATAAGAAAAAAAGGTTTAGGCATGGCCATGAGGCCAGCCCCCAAAACGTGATCAAGAGATCAAAAGATGAACTAAAGATTCCAAGATGAAAATACAATAGCAAAAGGTCCTATTTATAAAGAACTAGTAACCTAGGGTTTACAGAAATGAGTAAATGATGCAGAAATCCATTTCTAGGCCCACTTGGTGTGTGCTTGGGCTGAGCATTGAAGCTTTCACATGTAGAAACCTTTCTTGGAGTTAAATGCCAGCTTTGGTGCCAGTTTGGGTGTTTAACTCCAGCTTTTATGCCAGTTCTGGCGTTTTGACGCCACAATTTTTATGCTGACTTGGAATGCCAGTTTGGGCCATCAAATCTCGAGCAAAGTATGGACTATTATATATTGATGGAAATCCCAGGATGTCTACTTTTCAAAGCAATTAAGAGCACGCCAATTGGGCTTCTGTAGCTCCAGAAAATCCACTTTGAGTGCAGGGAGGTCAGAACCCAACAGCGTCTGCAGTCCTTTTTCAGCCTCTGAATCAGATTTTTGTTCAGGTCCCTTAATTTCAGCCAGAAAATACCTGAAATCATAGAAAAACACAGAAACTCATAGTAAAGTCCAGAAATATGATTTTTATTTAAAAACTAATAAAAATATAATAAAAAGTAACTAAAACATACTAAAAGCTACCTAAAAATAATGCCAAAAAGCGTATAAATTATCCGCTCATCACATACCTAATCAAGGACTGGGCTTTGTAGAGATCGTCGCGCTGGCAAATAGTGCAGCGATCAGAGCACCGGATCAAAAGTTATTTGGATTTGAATATCTAAGTGAGGGTTTAAGTTTGGAAGGTGTTCTTCCCCTCTTGGTTGAACTTGTTCAGCATTTCATCATGCATAAGGAAGAAATGACCTGAGGCTCATTGAATTAAGTGGGTTGGATAGGCCTTTGGACCTGGTTCGTTCGGTTTTGCCTGTTCGGCCCAATCTTGGGTCGAATTCTTTAAAATTGGTGTCAAAATTCTTATTTTAAGTAGCTCTATCTCATTTAATCATAAAATTTCAGTTTCTAATTTTCTTGAGTAATAATTAATTTATTCACTAATTATTCGTGAATTATTCAGGGTTTACATTCTACCTACCTAATTAAGAATTTTGCCCTCAAAATTTGGATTCAATTACCTGAAAAAGGCGTGGGTAGTCTTTCCTTATATTGGATTCGAGTTCTCATGTATGCTCCTCTATACCAAGTTGACTCCAAGCAACTTTGATTAACATAACTTCTTTTTTACGCAACCGTTTAACACTGGTATCATCATTCTTGACTAGAGTCACTTGAAATGTTAGATTTTCTTTCAACTGGATAGGTTCGAGTTCTAACACATGGCTAGCATCATGAGTGTATTTTTGAAGTTGTGACACATGAAATACATCGTGCAGGTTCGAAAGATGCAGCAGTAATGCAATTTTATAGGCTACCGGCTCAATTCTCTTCATAATATGAAACAGACTGATGTAACGAAGATTCAGTTTCTTCGCTTTAATGGCTCGACCCACTCTGGTTATCGGAGTAACCTTAATAAAAATGCAATCCCCGTCATCAAACTCTAAAGGTTTCCGCCTCTGATCGGCGTAGCTCTTCTGGCGACTTTGAGTAGTGAGCATCCTGTTTTGGATTTTCTTGATCTGTTTGGTGATTTTAGCTATAAACTCAAGCCCTAACAAACTTGATTCCCAATTTCATACCAGTATAGTGGAGATTGATATTTTCTACCATACAGAGCCTCATATGGAGCCATTCCGATACTCGCATGTTAGCTGTTGTAGCACGCAAATTTCACCAATGGTATGTACCGATCCCAACTTGTCGGTTGGTCCAATACGCAAGCCCTCAACATATCTTCCAGTGTTTGGATTGTTCTTTCTAATTGACCATCGGTCTAAGGGTGATATGCAGTACTTAAACTCAACTGAGGCTCAAATGCTCGCTGGAAAGCTCCCCAGAATCTTGATGTGAAACGAGGGTCTCTATCAGAGATTATAGTGGTAGACACGCCGTGTAACCTAAAAGTTTCCTTAATGTACAAGTGTGCTAGCTCCTCTAAGGTGCAATTCATTCGAACGGGAAAAAAGTGAGCCGACTTTGTCAGCCGGTCCACAATCACCCAGACAGCAACAAATCCGGCTCGAGTTCTTGGCAAACCCGACACAAAATCCATTACAATGCTCTCCCATTTCCATTTCGAAACTTCTAAAGGTTGTAAAGCCTCGGATGGTCTCTGGTGTTCAATCTTTACTTTCTAACAATTTAGGCACTTTGAAACATGCGTCGCTACGTCATTTTTCATACCAGGCCACCAAAACATCGACTTTAGATCGTGGTACATCTTTGTGCTCCCCGGATGGATTGAGAACTTACTCTGATGGGCTTCTTTCAGGTTGTCTTGCCATAAATTCCCGACATTTGGTACGCAAATTCTTCCTTTGTACCTCCAGATTCCATCTCTGTCCCAAGAGACACTCCATCGCTTTCCTGCATCAATTGCCAGTAATACCTTCTGTAATTCATAATCATTTTGTTGAGATCTCTCAATTTCAGCCTTAAAGGTACTCGAAATCTATAGTTGATTCAAACATACACCCCCAGCTACTTTTTTTAACTTCTAAGCTCAGGTTTTCAAATTCCTTCCATAATTTCTCCTCTTCAAGCATCATCCATGCAGCACATAATGATTTTTAACTTAAGGCGTCCGCCACCACAGTTGCTTTTCCTGGATGGTAACTCAGCTCAAAGTCGTAATCTTTCAGTAATTCCATCCACCTTCTCTGCCGCATATTTAGCTCTTTCTGATCAAAGAGATATTTCAAACTTTTATGATCAGAGAAATCTCGGAACTTAACCCTATAGAGGTAATGCCTCCACACCTCCAGCATAAACACAACTGCAGCAAGCTCCAGGTCGTGCGTCGGATAATTAACTTCATGAGGTCTTAACTGTCATAAGGCATATGCAACCACATTCCGGTGTTGTATCAGCACACACCCCAGACCCTTCAATGAAGCATCACAATACACCTCAAATGGTTTATTCATTTCGGGTAATACGAGTATAGGCACTGTAGTCAACTTTTGCTTTAAAGCTTGAAAGCTTTTTTCGCACTCAGACGTTTAGACAAAAGGCGCATCCTTACAGGTTAACTTCGTCAATGGCAAAGCTATTTGTGAGAAACCTTTAATGAATCTTCGATAATAACCAGCTAAACCAAGAAAACTCCTTATCTCAGTTACTGATGTCGGTCGCCCCCAGCCCATTACTGCTTCTACCTTAGAAGGATTTACGTCTATCCCTTGTTTGCTTACTATGCGGCCCAAAAACTTCACCTCGTCTGTCCAGAACTCACATTTGGACAGTTTTGCATAGAGTTTCATTTTCTTCAGTATCTGCAACACAGTTCTCAAACTTTCTACAAGCTCTTCTTCATTCTTAGAATAAATCAGTATGTCATTGTAACACTCTACCTCACAGAGCTTTATGCTTAAGCCGTAAAACAAAGGTGGTGTAGTATTACGACCTCTAAAATAAGATATATACATGTAATAGCAGAAAGGATATAATATACGAGGATTCTTAAAAAACGGATAAAACAAAATCGCAAAAATAAAAGCGCAATGCTAAGAAAACGAGGTTACTTGTGTACGAAGAAAACTAAGGTTCATAAGTATAAATAAACAGAAAGTGAGAATAGAGGGCCAAAAGTACAAAATAACAAGCTCCTAACTCAGCCTGCGAAGCTAAGGCTGGCCGGAGAATATTCATATACATATATACATATTCCAAAACCCAAAATACATACATGAATCCTAGCTCTCCATAAACCTCTAAGAGAAGCAAAATGAACAAGTTATTCGGAGAGAAAGTTAAGTACATATTTTCATTACTATACAACAAAATAAAACCCAGAAACCACTGCACCTCAGAAGTTCAGACATCTAGTGAGGTGCCTCTCGACCTGCATCTGAAAAATAATAACATAGTATAGGGTGAGAACCAAAGGTTCTCAGCATGGTAAAGGTATCACGCATATAAGATATAAGGTCTTTGAAATGCCAGAGGCAATCCTAGAATGCCGACACTCAGGTATAAAATTTAAGGAATTAAAAACAGAAGCTATAAGTAGGTGGTCATCTAAAGGTTCTCAAATTTTAACTAAACTTAACCTGTACACTAAACTTCCACCTTTCCTCCATTCCTCTATCACTTAAGAGTTGCACAGACAAACAAGCAAAACAAGGCCATGGACTGTCTCCCAACGCACATCCCCAAGAGTCTATACATAGCTTTTTCTCAAATATATAAATTTTCTCAATGGGGGTCAACATTCCTGGGAATTTATAAGTGTCCGGTCACACTTACATCGTAGGGTCAACAGAGTATCGAGTCTCAACCTGGTACACGTGGTGCAAGCCACAGTACTTTACCGAGGAAAACTCGTATCTCAGATCAATTGAGTATATAAGCCAGATAATATTCATAATCACTGTAATCTTTGCATAATCATATCATATAAGCCATGGTATTATATATACTCCAAATATACTCTTTTCCATATTTATTTCATCACTTTTTCCACTTTACTTCACCTCCAAGCTACCTCAATTTTCTAACTTTATCTTACTACTAGAGTTACTACTATGATTTGGGTCTAAAAGAATGAAAATAGAGGTTTAGAAGTTTGAAATTTGACTTAAAACACAAAAATCATTTTCTGCTGAAACAGGGGCCACGCGTATGCGTGGGCGTGAGAAAATACTTGCTCGCGTACGCGAAAATCCCAACACGAAAGGGTTGGTCGTGTACGCAACCCCTTAAAAATCAGTGTTCGCGTACGCAAACACACTGCTCATGTACTCAAGCAGCCAAACCCCAAGAGTTACATCACGTGCAGTTGTCGCGTACGCAAGTTGTGCAGAACCAGCAAAATGTTGAATGCTGTAGAATTTTCAGTTTTGTCCTCCGAACTTCTGACGCGCATAACGTTTTTAGTTTAAAATATTTTTCATCCGTTCTTCAAACGGTGTAAACTTCACAGACCCAATTTTCATATGAGATAAATGTGAAACAATTTGGGGATCTGGAAGCCACGTTATGGCCCGTCGAAATTCGGCCAAAAATTAAATTTTTACAAAAACCTTCCAACCTCTATTTCATTGATTCACCATTCAAATATCAACCATTCCACACTTAAAATCAGTCCTAAAATATGCAATATTGATGCCAGGGCATCGTGGCCAGTTTCACTGACCTTTTCTTTACTGTTTTTAGGTTAGTTTCATGCATTTCTTTAGGAAATAAGCTAGTTTTGGGTAGATATTCACTTATGCCTTGATTCAAGCATACATTGTGCATTTTACATAATTTCATGAGGATTTTGCATAAGTTTAGTGACAAATATTATGTTGCATTACTCATGACTTGGACTAGAGCTTTGATGCACTTTATTGCTTGATTTCAGGACCAAAGGGAAGCAAGAAAAAGGGAGGTAACTTGCAAGGTTAATGAGAAAAGTGATTGCCAATAACACTCTCAAGAAAAAAGGCATCAATGCCCGCATTAGAGAGTCACGTTAACTAAGTTAACGTGAACTCTAACGTGGAGAAGAAAAGTTGAACCAACGTTAGTGACACTTAACATTGTCACTAACGTTGGCAATTACTCATAAGTGGCCACGTTAGAAGCCACGTTAACCTAGTTAACGTGGCCTCTAATGTTAAGGGGGGAAGAGAATCCAACGTTAGTGACACTCAACATTGTCACTAACGTTGGCCTATGGTGCAAAGTACCACGTTAACTTAGTTAATGTGGGAACTAACGTAAAGGATGAAGAGTTGTCGACAACGTTAGTGACACTCAACATTGTCACTAACGTTGAAGCAACCACACAACCCCCAAGAGTCATGTTAACTTCCACGTTAACTTGGTTAACGTGGAAGCTAACGATGAGGAATGAAGGATGAGCCAACGTTAGTGACACTCAAATTGTCACTAACGTTGGGATGGCTAAAGATGGCCACGTTAGAAGCCACGTTAACCTAGTTAACGTGGACTCTAACGTGAGACATAGGGGCACATCGGAATGTTAGTGACAATGTTGAATGTTACTAACGTTCTCGAAGGATGGCAAGGGCCACGTTAGAAGCCACGTTAACCTAGTTAACGTGGGCTTTAACGTGAAGCAAGAAGGGGCACACTGGAACGTTAGTGACAATGTTGAGTGTCACTAACATTCTCGAAGGTTAACAAGGCAACGTTAAAAGCCACGTTAACCTAGTTAACGTGGCTTTTAACGTGAGGCAAAGGGGTGCATTGGAACGTTAGTGACAATGTTAAGTGTCACTAACGTTCTCGAACTTATTTCACTAAATATTAACACCCCTAACGTCCTGAACTAAAGTCTCCGCCCACTTCGCACTTTCTCTCTGCAAGTAAAGCCAAGCCCAAATAGAGAAAGGAACTGCTTGAAACTCAAGATCCAAAGGCCCAAGACTTGAAGAATCAACTAGAAGCTGAGAAGAGTAGTATATATAGGAGTAGCTTTGAATTGAGAAGAAGTTCTGGAGGCTAGGAAAAGAGAACTACTCTCTGTATTTTACTTTCTTTACAATTTCTAGTTTTATGATGTATTCTCTATCTTTGTTTTCATTTTCAAGAGCTATGAACAACTAAACCCCTTTCATTGGGTTAGGGAGCTCTGTTGTAATTTGATGGATCAATACTAATTTTATTATTCTTCTTCTATCTTTCCTCTTGATTTTACTTGAAAGCTTTCGATCTTCATCCAATTGAGTAGTTATCTTGGAAGAGAATCTATTCAAACTTGGATCTCTTTTGAACCTTGAAGAGGAATGAAGAGATCAAGCTAGAAATGCTTTCTCATGCTGGACCAAATTGGGTTTGGATGGGTATGTGACTATAACCCTCTCAATACTTGATTTGGAAAATGCATGTGGTATAATCAGTGACCATACTTCATCTCTTCTCATGAGCAATTGACCAAGGAATTGGCTATTGATCAAGATTTGAGAGATTGAATTGCAAGATATTGTAATTCAATCACTTAAGATTGCCAAGGAGATCAATGAGTGCATTGATTGAGGAAGAGATGAAAATGAACTTAATCCGGATAATTGCAACATCTCCTAAGCCCAATGAACTCCCATCTCTGATCTTACCCATTCTCTTTAATTTCTGCCATTTACTTTTATGAGCAAATCCCCCATTCCCATTTACAATTCTGCAATTTATTTTCAGTCATTTACTTCCAGTCTTTAATTCAGCATTTACTTTTCTGTTATTTACATTCCTGCCATTTTATTTTCTGCAACTCTCAACCCAATTCTGGATTCGCTCAACTAGAACATTCTTCTAATTAAGTTGCTTGATCAATCAATCCCTGTGGGATTCGACCTCACTCTATTGTGAGTTTTTACTTGACGACAATTTGGTACACTTGCCGAAGGAGATTTGTTGAGAGACAAGTTTTCCGTGCATCAAGTTTATGGCGCGTTGCCGGGGATTGATTGTGCATTAACATGATTAATTGGAAGATCACTAGATTGAGCATTTTATTTTGTGATTTCATTTTCTGTTTGAGTGATTTGCTTTTGTTTTAGTTAAACTTCTTCCCTTCCCCTCTACTCTTTTGTTTTTCTTTGTTATTTTCAATTCTGTTTGCTAACCCACTAACTGTTTGATATATTGCATCACCACAACTAACACAATTCTGACAAATACTGTCTGCACCTATTTCTCTGCTTGTGCTTGTTGGTTGTATGACAGGGAGAAGAAGCGGGGCTTCAACTTCCTTTGATTCTGAACCAGAGAGAACCTTAGACTAAGGAGGGAGGCAAAGGAAAACGAGTAGTTGGTGCTGAAGAAGAGGAGGAACATTTGAGGAATACTTTGAACCAAACATGGAAGAAAAAATGGAAAATCATCATGAAGAAGAGACTCACAACCATGGCAGAGGAGGTGGAGCAAATCATGCTGGGGAGGATAGAAGAGTTTTGGGCTCTTACATTAATCCAAACCCAGGCAATTGTGGAAGTAGCATCCAAAACCAACAATCCATGCCAACAACTTTGAACTTAAACCACAGCTCATCACCCTTGTTCAGAACAACTGTTCGTTTGGAGGAGGTGTTCAAGAAGAACCCAACAACATTTGACCACCTTCCTGAGAATATGTGACATAGTGAAATCTAATGGTGTTCATCCTGACGCCTATAGATTGCTCTTATTTCCCTTCTCACTCAGGACAAGGCAGCCAAGTGGCTGGAATCCTTCCCAAGGGAGAGCTTGACAACTTGGGAGGATGTGGTGAAAAATTC